>NC_064906.1:14405000-14642500 GCF_929443795.1 Astur gentilis | reverse complement strand
AGTCATGATGCAAAGTTCATGAGTCTCTAGCATGCTTTCCATGTATATTTATTTTATTATATTTCAGGCTGATCCTTAGAAAAGATCTTCCCGCTTCCCTCTCAGAAGAGACCAGATGACACCGAGGAGGTCACCCAAACAATTGTCTCCCCAGACTGGTAACGCGGCAGATTTCTCTCCACTGAGCAGACACTGACAACGTGAAGTGTCATCCCAAACCAACGCACAGTCAGTCAAAAACTTGGCCAGGGTGAAGAGTACCTACCTGCTTAAATAACTACACTTGCTGTCCCAAATTCAGGCGTGCCCGCTAGCACAGTATTTTCTATCCACATTTTGACATACGTTAAACCCATCTAGTCTCAGCTGGGAAGACAGTAAGGAACAACTTCTTAATCTGCTTCCAGGCTGTCTAAGGAAGCTTTCCCATCTGTCTGAACCTTTTTCAGGGCACTTCCAAGCAAGTAAGCTTACAGTCTGTGCCCTGATAGGGTAAGAAGTGACAACCCGCTCATCTGACAGGCGGTAAACAAAAGCTGAGAGCCAGTAAGTTCTGAAACTTCTCTCGGCTGAATCTGGGTGCTCCTAATGCAGTTGAGGCAGGGGAAAATGAAGCAGATTTATGTAACCCACCTTCACCAACGCTTTTCTCTCTTTGCCTGTAACCAGGAATGCACTAGAAACTCTCACAGCTTACTGCAACAGAGCCAGGAGGTGAGTGTAGAATCCCATATTCTTGTATTAGTTCTAAAAGGCATGAAGGTACATGCTTAATCTCCACTTCAGAGTCCTAATCTACTCCCTTTATCTCAAATCAACAGTTTTACTCTCTAATGTAGCTGAATTCAGGGCACATTAAAACACAAGCAAGGCCTTAAGACCATTTTAAAATGACAGTAGAGACTTCTTATCAAAACCTCACTGGAAAAAACATTCTCTGTCAAAGGAAAATAAAAACTAAGAGACAAAAATACCACAGGATAATGATTGGAAACAAGACCTCCCAAGACCTCAGCAGCATCTATCCCAGCAGACAGTGGCCATGTCCACATCAACGATCAGAGCGGCACTGCAGGAGCAGACTGTAGAGTGAAAGAGTTTGTCCTGACAACCTGACCTTCATACCACATTCATTTTAGGGAGAGTTATTTTGTCTTAACTTTAGCCTGGTCCCAAGGATCCAACAGCTATCAGTGGCATGAACACAAAGGGGCACTCCTGCCAGTTTCATTTCATTTTGAAGGAAAAGGGTTTTAAAGGAAACACACTGACAGCATTTCACAGTGTGCACCTCTCCTAATTGTCCACCTTTCCTTCAAAATTCACTCATGATCCAACCTGAAATGTATGTATCCAGTCCCTCATCTCTACAGTCACAAGGCTCAGGTGTGAGAAAAAGAAGGCAAATGTGCCCAACATGCAGGTTGCAAAAAAATACATATCTATTTGTAAATACTTCTACAAATAATAGTTTTGTTTATAGAACCTGTAAAGGTAATGCTAGTCCTTAATCACATTTGTCTACCCATCCACTAAGTATACAAAGAAAATATTAATGAAATTGAAAATTATAACATAAATAATTTATAATCAAAACAATTATTCTCCCAAGTGCACATTTTTTTGCTTTTCTGTTTTTTTAAAAAAAATTGCTGTAGGTCAGTTAATAAGTAGTAATACTAACACATGCTTTAGGTGACAAGCCACACATACAAGAAGAGCAAAAAGGGAAATGAAAAGAAAACCACCTGTCTTAATCTTAAAATCTTTCTGAATCTTCCTAATTTTTTGAGTCATCACCTGAGTATCACTGTATCAGCCTCAGATCTCTCTCCGAAAAGCCTTGGCTGCACTTTCATCTCCACCCAGTCTGACTGTAACTTAATTGCAAGAAATACACAACAGCGGCCAACTTCCAAGATGATCAGACTAAGTTATTGTGGAACGTCACATGAAAGAGCCGTGACAAACAGTAGAAGGGGAAACAGTAGAGCTGAGCTCTGGAGTCTGACATTCACCTGTCCTTCTCCTGCAGGCCCCACGTTGCTTCTGTGCTCACCTTGCAGCTTCTAAGAGAAATAAAAAGTGCGAATCTTCCAAGCAACCTCATTCACTGCGTAATTCTAATTGGCTTAGCAGACATCATCCACGCTGTGCAGTGAGAGGTGCATATGGGGGTTTTTTTGAATAAGTAAAAGTATACGATTACTTGACAGTATCACAATACACCTACCCGGGAGATTAATGTTAGATAACCATAACATTGGGTTTTCTAACTTTTGAGTACTTGACAATCATCAGACTAAGAAAAAAAAAGAAAAAACCCTAAGTGGAAAGAACAATCAATTACAATTTCTCTGTGTAGCTGTAATAACCCTTCTTCTCATGAATCACCATTAGCAATTTTAGCCCTGAATCTTCAGAGCTGTCAGATGTGACTTTAACGTCATTTATTCCTGCTGTCCTGCCACGGTCCTGCCACTGCACCGGTGGTTCTCCTTCTCTTTGCAGAAGTCACAGTAATGAATTAGCAATACGCGTGGTGCCAGCACTGCGGCAGGAGAACATCTGGAGTTGGGGATGGGAAAAGGAAAGTGAAAAAAAGGCTTAAATCTTCTCCTGTGGCACAAATCCTTGCTACCCTTGTAAACGCGGCACACCATGCCAATAGTGCAGCTTTTGATGGATGTGGGTGAGGAATGAGTCGGTGACCTGGAGCTGGACTAGCCTGTTGGCTGCAGTCATAAGAATCTCTGCTGGGCCTGGGCTTGAGGAAGGATACGTCCCACCTATCCTATAGCCTGCACAGGCAGAAGCGGCACACCAGGCACAACCTCCAATTCACACTGGGGCTGTCGTACCAGCTGGGGACAGCTACGAGCACGTGACAGCAGAAACCTCTGTCCTGAAGGCAACTGGTCATTTGTCGGTCTCGGGAGGTGTGGATCCACCATTTGGATCAGGGAAAGGCAGTCGTTTCTCTCTCTTCCTTGGAGATGAGTTTAAAAATTTCCTTGTGAAATCCAACAAGTAAGTGTAAAGTCCAGCGCGCCTTAATAACAGATCTGATGTCAGGATGCCAGAGAAAGCTCTTTAGCAAAGTAGCATCTTCATCTTCTGTCCCTGTGTTACGTCTGCTCCAAAGGGCCAAGGTAAATAATTTCAGCAAAGTTTGGCTGGATGCTGAGCGCCGCAACGAACGAGAAGCCTGCCAAGTGTGTGAGGCTCCTGCTCGGAGACCGACACTTGGCAGGTGTTTTCAAACCCTACTCCCTCGACTATGTGTGCGGAGTAACCGCAGGTGGTCCAGGGAGTTGTTTTCCCTCTCCCAGTGCACAGCTGAAACAAGGAGGCGGTCCCGCTTCCTAAGAAAGTTTTAATTGTCAATCTTCAAGCACAGTTCCTTTGTATTCCTGCCAGAACTCTCATGTATGCCTGTGCTTGCTTGGGTTGCTGCATAGGAAATGAAGGCTGTTAATGAGTCTCTTCTTTTGTCAGGTGTTTGTTTGCTAGACTTTCAAGTGTGATCAAATTTACCAATGACACAGAAATGGGAGGTTTGTAAGCATGCCGCACAGTGACCTGAAGGTAGTAAAGCATCAGAGGCTACAGGCAGTGGGGGGGAAAAATCTGCTGCGAACGAATATAGAAATCTAGGAGAGGAAAGAGAGGGCCTGGGTGCACGGTGGGGTACAAAACCAGGCAGCTGTAAGTGCTGTTGTAATATTATACTGAGATGTTGTTATTTGCTTAATTTTAATCTCTTTTGTTTAGCCAAACCCATGTACTTCAAAAGAGGACAGAAATCAGACATAGTCAAGTAGTTTCCACAACAATACTTCCATTCGAAGAGGTGGAAACATGACATGACAAAGTTTAAGAATCGAGTTCTAGCTACTATCTCAACAAAAGCACAAGACGTATGGTGGCATAAATAGATTGATACCTTTATCTGAAATCACATCCATACCATTGGTGTGCTGCAAATAATATGCTGTGATTTTCCTTTCGTGGACCAAAACATCCAGGTCCCAAATCTACTGCAACAATTTCCTTCCTGGTGGGTTTCCAGGACTTTGTAGAGTTGTTGCTCGGTTTCAGGTTTAGCTAATTTCCGCTTTAATTCTGCTATATAACACTTGCTTTCACCAGCAGCTGGAAAAGTGAGATGAGAAAATCTTTTCCTGTCTCATTTTTTTGTCTTCACCAGAACAGCACATACTAAAAAAAGTTTTTCCCTCACAACACATTCACAGTTCTTTTCTTTAGTCCCTTTATAGGGTACATTCCCAACTGCCCTTATCCCATCCAGTTCCAGTTTTGTCAGATTCATTTTACAGTCTCAGTTTTTACTATTTGTTTTCCCATGACTTTTTTTCTTGCTCCCTTTAATTACCACTTCCCGTTTCATTCTTTTTCTGTCTCATCAATTTAAAGAGAAAATACAGAAGTTCTGTGTGTCGTTTTCTTAGTGGAAGAGATTTTATCAGGCCATTCCCTATTCCTATCAAGATTATTTTAATTTTTTCCAGGTTCTGTTTCTGCCAGCTGCTCTTTATTCAGATGCTGATCTCAGAAAACTCGGAAATGCTGCTGGTTTTAGCTGATGTAAGATTTGGTGGTTTATTAGTTGTATCTATGCTCAAGAATTTTTAATGTTTGACAGGGATTAAAGGATATTTCCTGATGAATCATCAGAAAAATTTAGCTTAAGATTTTCCAGAATAATTTAAATCTAGATTCTACATTGAGATCCTTGGAAAGTTTTAGCACCAAAATTGAATGTATGCTGGTCCAAAATGTAAAATTCAACTGATTTCAGCCAGAATCTGTTAACACATACTATAAAAGTGCATTCTTTTTGATATGTTACTTCTTTTCTGCCACTGATTCTTTCTTCTTTTCTTCCAAACACCTAGAAGTCTTCACAACTGCAAGGGTGGATCCTCTGTTGAACCCATTTTAATCTTTCTTGATTCCTACACAGAGGTAGTGAGCAGTTTCACCTTTGAAGGTCAGCTACCAAAGGGATATAGCCAATAAAAGAACTGCAGGCATACAACCTGCATGTTTCAGCGTGAAACTTTAAGGTCCTTGGCTCTCTGTGTGTCATTCAGAAATCCAGAATTCAGTCTTTAAAAGTCCTCTATGTAAAATGGGGTTGAGGGAAGGCAGAGTTAGCTTTTGTGGAAAAGCAATACTTAGAAACATTCAGAAAAGTCATCTCGATCTGGCTGCTGAGCACAAGGCAGGAGAAGACTAACATAGTGTTTAGGATATAGAGAGATAACAGATGAGTTCTGTCCTTGACATTAATTGTGTGTGTTATCTAAACTCCTGTTTGGCAGCAGCTTGGGGACCAGGCTCATACAGGCAATGGCAATCACTGAGGAGTCTGTCTTTCTCAGAGAACTCTTATTTGGACTTAAGTCTTTTCAAGTCACATAAAAACTTTGACCCTGACCAACTCTGATTTGTCCCCACCCAAATCCTACATTAGTTAAGCGGATGCATTCTTCTGTTGAGCCACCGAACTCTTACTGCCAAAATAGCTTTCCTTATTACCTCAATTATTTTCTCTTCTATTGCCTGGGTAGATGTTACTACTCTGTTTCCCTGCTACATTAACAAACACTAGCAATTGACTGAACAGCATCGATCAGAGGTGGTGGGTCTTACATATTGGTTTTTTTAAACGCGAGTGCAGTGTACAAAACTGCAGCACAAGAACAGGAGTAGAATTAACTTCAGTTCCACAAATTTCTACGTGGGACTTAATAGTAACAAACAAAATTAACACTGGGAGCAATTAAGCAAGTCATACTTAACTCATCTTTGTGTGCTTTGCTAACAAAAAAGAAAAAAACAACCCCCGAACCCCAATAATTCCCATCCCATCTCAGTGGAAACAACAAAGTCTCCCCAAAAATGTGGTTGCCAATCTATTGTCAGTCAGTGTGCCAATGGTAAAATTCCATTTCTTAATCCTCCTATCATCCAAGACCACGAGGTACTGAAGCAAACCTGGCACAACATAAAATGGACTGCAACACCCAATTTTTGCATAGTCCAAAATTTTGTTTTACATATTAATGGATAACTGCCAAACTGCAGGCAGCCAGCTTCATTGACTCAATAACCTGCTGGAAAAATATCCCCCATGTGGATGACCATCTGCACCCACACAGCTGAGGCGTTAAATTATTTCATCACCGTCCCTGTCAAAATTTTAACTTCTTGACCTTCACAAAGAAATCCTGTGCCATCCCACCTAAAATCAGCCATCAATTTTTTCAAAACACTACAGCTAAAGCACTGTGATAGCTAAAAACATCTCATTAGACTGACAAATTTTCCTGCTTGTCCGGTATTTGCACTCCAAGTAGGTAGGGGAAGAAGAGGAGGGAAATCATTCAGAAAGATAACTTAGGCTTCTTCACTCCATCCAGGGACTGTTTGCAAAGAAAGTTTTCCATCTGCTGTTCTCCATGCCAGCCACAGCTGAGAGCATCACATTTGTTGGTTTGCTTTCATACACTACCATCACTTTTCCTAACTTACTTGACTGTCTTTTCTCTCAATACATACCTTTTATTCCCTCTCCTTGGCTTTTTTTTTTTTTTTTCTTCTCCTTTTTCTGAATATCCTCTCCAAAACAGAGATTTGGTTCATCGCCCAAGGTCAGACAAGCCATCACCTTGGGAATTACTTTTTGCTCAACACTTTCTTTAAAGAAGCATATTCAAACTGGATCCAAATTTCACCTTCCACACAGTTTTAAACTGTTGATCTTTCTACCACTATTCAGAGCAAAATCTTTCACCATTTCACATCTTGCCTTTTTCAGTCCTCTCTTTTCTGATCTTAATGACTGCAAACATGTTCCTCAGCTCTAATATATTCAGTATGCTGCTATTCAGATTTTCTTGCTCGTTATTAACTACATAAATGTCACCTTTTTCGTCCCTCCTCAGATTCTCCTTCACCTGCTTAACATATAAAGCCTAACATGAGCTTAAGGTTTGTCAAATTAGTTCCATCCTCCCTATTTTTTATAACTTATATAAAGTTGGCCTCTGATTTTACTCTGCCAGTGACTGAAGTCTTCACAGACCAACCAGCCTCCTCCTGAAACACTGCAGGGCTTTCTCCTGCATAACTTTGTCGCTTAGGTAACGAAGAAGACAGACACCTTATTAAATTCTTTCCCTATCCTCCTCTAAAACTAGTTGTAAATCTAATGCTGTAGTTCTGGTGCCTACTAAATCTGATAATCATCACTGATGAATTCTCCATCTTCCCTTCCATACTTCTTCACTTAAAGTCCCTTATTCCTGCCATTCTTTGTCCAGCTTCTGACTCCAATTAGAAGGAAACCTCAAACAATGCCTGCCAACCTTGACTTATCACAGTCATTCCGTTGTATGTTCTCTCATCTGTATGTTTTGTTTATTTTGTGTCTCTTGGGGTGTCTGTCCTCTGGAACCTTTTTATTTATGTATTTGCAGTACCACTTACCGACGAGAACACTAACATTAAATTTTTTTACCATTGTAACACAGGTGAGAGTGATCATCTTGGCTCCTATAGTCAACAGGAGACAACTAACATCTCCAGAGGCATTTTTGTCACTGATATCAGATGGCTGAAGTGAAGTACAATTATCCTATATTTACATCAAGAGAGTTCACTTCTATCAGGATGGACCCATTATCTGTGTTATGACAAATGAAAACAGTAACATGATTTTATTTTATTCCATTACCCTACATTTTCATCCGCTCATGGCTGGATAGGTTGTTGGGTTTTTTCATTTTAAGGATTAAAACTTGCAATACCTGGTCTCTGCACAATAGTGATTTCTTGACAAACTTCAATTAAAACAAATTTCTTCGGACCAGAAGATGTGGGAAAAAATATATTATTTCTATTGCAAAAAAAACCCCAGTCTTGCCACCATTTTTATTAGATCTGTAGCCAAAATAGAACTTGTATTTATATTAAGTTACTGATATCTACATTCATAAAAGGTTTTTTAAATTAATAATTGTAATTATTTATAAGAAATTGAGCTTTTAGGTATTCTTCAGAATTTAGAAGTTCAGTCCTAATAAGCTTCATTCCAGTATTGTTAATCCTTACCAGTGAGTGCTTATAAGAGCTCTCACAACCAAAGGCAGGAGTGGGAATCAGTTCTAGACTTCAGTTTTACAGGGTATTCTCTTGGAACACATTATTTCTAGGAAAGCTTACTCAGTTTGACTTGTCCGCTGTTTGAAAGTACACATCTCAAACAGGACATGAACAGTATCGACACTGTTAGGCACTACGCTCTTGCAGACAACAAACCCTCCCAGACTGACCTGAAATATCGTGTAACTTTGATCCAACCAACAAATAAGCAAAGCTTTGGACAAGCCTATCCACAACTGTGACAAGGCTGAAGACTGGTAGAAACAAACACACGAGCTCTGCAATATCATACCTATCACCCCCAAATTTTCAGAAAGATAAAATACCTGCAGGAGTTCAGGCAGTTGTATTCAGTTCCAAAATCTTCAGAACTACCCAGCTGTGGAATCCGCTTGCGCATTTTAGCTTTCTCACAGATTGCCTACCATGCCTATAGCCACACACAATACGCCATTATCATCAGTCTGAAGTTGGACTTGTTTCCTTGGCCACCTAAAGCAGACTATTGTTTCTGCTCCCTGATGACATTAAGTTGCATACTTCTAATTCTTCCCCAAACAAATTTAGTTTCACGATTAAACTAATTTTGTTTCATGATTAAACGTATCTTGGCTGTGAGCCTGAAATTCACTTTCCATGAACACTTGAAAGAACAAAACTTAACTCGCATGAATTTTCATAAAAAGGCTGTGTGGGGAGATTGGAACATAAGCAAAGAGGAATTTTATGCAAACCTTTCAGAGATGTTTGGGAGAAGCATTTCTATTTGCCCTGCTTGATTGTTAATATGTATTCCTCTCTCAGCGTGTTTCTCAAGATTTTTTGTAGTTGTTGCATTTTTATTACTTAATACATAAACAACAGCTACAATAACAATGTGTGTAATGCATCAGCTACAATAGAGCATGAACTATATATATTATGTGCAAAAAAGCATATTAAATGTTTTGATTTACAAAGTCAAGCACTTACATTAGGAAGCGGCAGATTTAAAGTGATGTAAATGAAACTTTATCCTACTTGGCTCTCTGAGCATGCATCAGGACAGTTTTTAATTCTGTGATCGCATACAATGCTCCCTCCACAAATGCACTAAGTTCTGTGAACTGGGATCTCAGGTTCAGCAGTGTTATTCTCATGAGTTTACCGAAGTGGCATGCGATTTTGCTGGTCATATAAAGATTTTGTGTAAAGATGCCATGTTCCAAATAATAATCTGTAAAGATTTTATTTAGCAAAAAAAATTCCTGTAGACTGAGAGCTTTTCTCGTCCATTGTGGTATATTTCAGGTGACAGTTTCTACTCTCTCTTGTATGTCAGTTGTAGCTCAGAACTACAGGGTTGAACATCAGCCTCAAGAAAGGCTTGAAGCCTCTTTATTTTGTTGCATGAAGAGGATATGATATGTTTATGCAATTAAATATTTTCATCATGGGTTATAAATCACTTTATAGAGAAACAATTATTATTAATTTGCTATTGTAGTCAAAAATCTGTACTGGTTACAGACAGGGGATAATACTAATTTCCCTGTGCTGCAATAGACTGAACAAGACAAGGCTAGCAACTTTTCAAGGGACAGAGTCACATTTTTTGACAGCTATCCAGTACCTGGACCTTCTTTACAGGCAGGTGCTTCAAAGACTCTGTATGCTGACTATCTTCGTACAAAGGAAGCTTTGTGATTGGGGTATGCTGTTTACTCTGTAAAAAATTTCTAACTGTACTCCTGACCCTCCCAGGAATCTTTCCCGAGGCTTAGTGAAATTTCACAGCCAAAAGTTTTCAAAAAGGTTGTTGCTGACTTTTGTGGGGAGGGGTTGATTTATAGTTTGTAGCACATTCATGTGTTCACTTGGGGATCCAAAAATGGAAGCATCCCAACATTACTTCTGAAAAATATTTGTTGTATTTGATGTACCCATCTGCAAAATATAACAAAAGTGACTTCCAAATGTCTCACAATTATGATTCTTACATCAAAATAACTCACATCTTTTCAAGTGAAAAGAATAATGGCAATGACAGAGTTTTGCTCATTATTTTCTCTATTAAGCACTGATCTTCTGCTTAAGATACATGGATTCTTAAAGTCTTTCTAAAAGATATGATTCCATAGGAATGAAAAAAAATGAAAATATGCAATGTGTAAATAAAGAACAGTGCAACACAGATACGGCATGAAAAATTCAGGTTATACAGTGAGGTGAAAAGTATTTGGTTAGTAATTATGTGTATAATACATGAAAAGTAAGTGCAAGAAGAGAGACCAAACACCTAGCTTCGGAAGTAAAGGTTATTTAAGAATGCTATTAGGAAATAAGAGAATTAAGCTAATTACAGTGACTCTGCTTTAAGAAGAATTTTGTTCACCTGCAGATAAGAACATCTGCACAAATCCATGTTCACAATCAGAAAACTGCTGCCTAGACCATTCTTTTCCTGTTTATCTCTACTCCCTCTCACATCCAAGATCTACTACTCATTTTACTTCCAAACAGCCTAACCCTAGCTAAAGTTATCTAGGCAGCTTGCAATAGTTGCTAAAACATACAAAACTACTAATAATATTCTTATATTATTCTCTTTGTAACGGCTATCACAGCATAGCGTAAGATGGTGCAGTTACTATAATAATTACTTCTCTTTTGTAAAATGAAAGAGTTAAAACATAAGTCTGCAGGTCACGGTGATACTTTGTGCATTGATAATATTGTTTACCTACTTCTATACCTTACCCCCACATAAACAAAACAGGAAATGTATCGCTGCGATGTCTACAAGGCCCCTAAACACACTGATTTTATATATCTGTAAAAATATATAAACATTTCTTTTTATATATATAAAGAAAAGATTGAGAGGGAAATAGAAGTAGCAGGGTGTATGTTCAGAGCCAGTAAAAGGTAACATCGTGCACATGGTACATGCTTTTAAGAGCAACCAATACTGTTTTTATCCTGAAGGCTTAGAAGGCATCTTGCCTACGAAAGCAAACGCCTTTTGGAGTCGCTGCTTCAGCAATGTGATCCTTTAAATGACATGAGCTTGTTGCCTAGAAGTCTAATCTAAAGCCAATGAAGTCAATGCGAGTCTTCCAGCTGTCTTAAACCAGCTTAAAATCACAACCATAAGTCACAACAGAACTGATAGTCTAACAGAAAAGGAAATTTAAAACTAATACACTTGTTACAGTAACACTGGTGCACCAGTGGACCAACCCCCAGTACAGAGAAGCCAAATCCTATTAAACTTAGTGGAGGAGTGAAAGGAGATCAGTTTATATTTCCTCCCTGAATCCAAATTATTCTCACAGCTGGAGAAGAATCAGTGGCTGATAATGGCCTAACAACCTCTAGCACTAACAGATATGACCTCAGGTGTAGTGATAAGAATATATAATTCTGCATTCCCTGAACTCGTCTGTGTCTCCTGGAGAGTGCTGACGCAGTGGGAGCTCGGTGCCACCTTGAACAATAGAAAGCTTTAAAATTTAGAAGAGATTCAATATGTGCTGGGTCACGCAACAATATTTATGGGACTTTAAGACGCATTTTGCATTACTGAGGAGGAAAAGCTCAGAAGAAAGGAAACAGTTATTTCAAAGTTTAATGTGCATGACACATGTTGGGAATAAAAATTATGTATTTGATTTCTTAATTTGTCCATGTTGTTACCTATTCTGAAACTATTCCACTGATTAGAAGTGCTTGATTAAATAAACTTTTTCTTTTCTGGGGAGGAATAATTCTGTGACTCTCAAGTCAACAGCAGAACTTCCAGCTGACTTCAGAAGAACATGGGCTAGGACCTGCATGGATGCATTCGGTACATGCCTGCAGGACAGCACAGGCCATCTTCCACGTTGTCACTTGCCAGCAGATGACAATTATATCACATTCACAACCCAATACCTCATCAGGAGGCTGCAGAGAGAAGAACAATTATCTTTTCTCATTTAGAAACAATAATTCCTTAAGTTGTACATATTTAGTTATTTTTCATTAAAATCAATTACAGTTTAAAGACATGCTCAGTGCTTCCCTAGGGAATGCAATCACAACTGTGATCTAGAGCCTAGATAGGAAACAGTAAGATGGAGAATGCCCCTTTCATTTTAAACAATCCCTCATATATAAATTATTTGCCCCCACAGAGCAATTAGAACAGCAGCTGAATATTTTTCTTTCCAGGCTAAGCAGGATGGCAGGAAGCAGACAAGGCAAAAATTTATTTCTGTTTTGTTAATAGCATCCTTATTTAAATTCTGATACTTTTTTCTAATCTTAAAAAAAAACCCCAAAACCTAAAATGATCTCTTCAGAGTATATAAATCCTCCAAGGCGGAGAGAAGCTGTGGGAAGCCATTCCCTCATGAGTCGCGGGCTAGGACTCAAAAATTCCTTGCACGGGGAATGCTGCAGCCCTCCGGTGCAATAATTAGATACAGGATGACACAGACACAGTGCCTGAAATCACGGCAGCTGCAGAGAGGCTGCGAAGATGATCCCTGCCTGCCCCTGGGCAGCTGGACGTTAGACATGTGCTGCAAGAGGCCTCAGCATTCCAGCTGTGCCCCGTTCACACAAACGTAGCTTCTGGAATGCGTACCCGTCCGGGACTTTCCCATGCCCGCTCTTAGACATGGGATGAAAAGCCTTACAAAAGCTGCTGAATTACCATTTGGCTGTCACTTTTTTGGAACGTCGATAACGAACGAACGACGGAGTGAATGAATGAATGAAAGGCAGATCCCAAGTCCCAAAATAAATTGCGATAGAATCTCTTCCAAAAGCGATCTTTCTAATTGTAACCCCAGCAATGCTTCTTCTCAGCGATCTGTTAAATAAAACGGCCCGAAGGAAGAAGTGAATGACCAACATGTCACCTTTCCTTTTTCAAACTGACAAAACACTTCCCCTTGATTTCGGACGGCTTTGGGAAAGGTACCTGGTTAGGCAATTTTTGGAGCCCGATTTGTAGCCCTTAATTCTCCCTGCCACCAATACATTTCATCGGCGTGAAGAAGATTAAGGACGTCAAGATCTGAACCCTTGCGCACCCACTCAGGTTTATGAACACAAACTCGTTCACAGGCCTGGATACCTACAGCGGGACATTAATTCTCAAGAGAGGCAAGTGCCTATCGAGGGATTTATGTCGCCCTCCCTAGTGAGGGCAATATAATCTATATAGGTCATTAGAAGCAAGTAAGCTCCCTTTAACAGCCTGTTCTTAATTCTCGGTTGCACTGCTGGTTCCTGCGTGTGAGACAGTTGTTCCTCCATCCCATGTTCCCGTCTGCAGATGACATGAGCTCCAAGGGATGCAGCACTCCAAAGAAAGCAGAGAACTGTAATTCCTAAAGAAATCCTCAGAAGCTTACCTGGCTGTTAATCAAATGGAGTAAGAGTTCTCTAGCACCATGTACTGGAAGAATTTCTGTCTCAATAACTTGCGTTTTGACATAAGCCCTAGAAAAAGACGCGTGCTGTCTCCGGATGGAAATCCTCTGTGACACCACCAGACGTGCTGCAAAAACATGCTGAATAACAACTAAATTCAGCTTAAGAGCAAGAGATAATTGGCATGATCATTTCCACAGACATGCTGAAAAAAAGACCATTTGCATCTATTCATGCTACTGTGTACAGCTTGGTTTTTACATGAGAAATCAAGATAATACTTTAAGGAGGCAATTACTGCAGCATTTCACATACAGTAACCTACATATAAAAAGCATTAGTATTATAGATTATGCCCAGCTCTGCTTTTACATGACAGTGATTATTTTCCCTGGGCTTCTTATTCTGGAGTACTATTACACCTTTTGGGTTATACCCTTTTACCTTGCACCCAGGTGTACGTCTTTGAGGGATTATAACAAGGAGAGTTTTGCTTGATAGTGTCCCGTTCTCAGTAACACTTAGTAGTTACACCTAATTAAGGGATCAATGAGACCAACACTTTGTTCTTGCACTTACATAAAAATTAGGGGTTTGCAGACAGCGCAAATAAATTTAAATTACTGTGTACCGTAAACCTTAGGTACGTGTTACAAGCAGTACCAAAAAAAAACCAAACAACCCAAAACCCTCAAGCAAGAACATATTAAATACAAATTTTATTTACACGGTATTTCACTGCATATAAAAGAAAGGATAGGGGGAACAACACAAAGGCTGCTAGGCACGGTGGACACTTTCTACTGTTTTATCAGCCCTGAGATTCTCGAAGTCAAAAGTTCCCATCCAGATTGGGTGGCTCTCTGAGCTTGAGGGAAGCTGGAATGGGGACAGCTCTGGTGATTTACATGTCACAGGAGCAGGGACATTTGGGGTGCTTTGATATAACTTCTGGAGCTCACGGGTGCATTTACTGTAAAATTCCTGTCTGTAAGCTTCTCCACAAAAGTAGGACATGCAGCCTAATCACCATTATCAATAAGCACTAATGGTAAATAATTCCTTCATCCCACACAAAGCAAACACTGATAAGAGACACTCATTTATAATAGCGGTCTGGCTAGATGCTTCAGGTCAGCTGGCAGGTAAATTATTATAAATTCCAAAGAGGAATTAGGAATCCTTCCATTCCATTTAGCCTATAAGGATGGTAATTAGAGTTATTAATATTACTTGCTTTTCAACTCTGTTGACCAATGCAGTCCCAAACCTTGCTGCCAAGAGAAGATGTTAGTATACCATGGAAAGACTTCTACTGGAATCAGTAATATGACAAAAATAGCATTAGAAAGCAATATAGCACAGAAAAAAGGCAGCATTCCAAAAACTCAATTCAAAATTTTTCAGACATGCTACACTTCTTCTGACAAGATATGCAATTAGCTATAGATTGCTCTTTCAAATATTGTGCAGATTAACAAATAAAAACTCAAGCCGGAACTCAACAGTCCAGGAACACCAGGAGATGACAGAAATAACATTTAGGAGTTAGATGTCATTAATATACGTCCACCATATCTTAAAAAAAAAATCATCCTGTTGTTTAAATAGCTCAATACAATTTCAGCTTTAGCCACCAAAAAGTTTTAACTCATTTCCACCATCCTAATGGATAAACAACAAAGTGGAAAAGGTTTTCTAAATCTTAATCAAACTTTGAGTATTCAGTTACTATCTGCATAACTAATTGAACAGAAGTGGGTTTTTTCCCATTTTCTACACAAATCACATACGTGTTTTAGAGTGGCTGTTCCCAAAGCAGAATCTGGAAACCACAGCTGGCTGATGTGACCATGGTTAAATAGTCTTTGACTAGTGAGAGAACCATGTTAGAAAGCACTTCTTATGCTTGTATGAGTTTAGATGTTGATAATAAAGGTGCGCAGAAGTCCCTGAAGGACATGGAGAGTTAAAGGTTCAATTAGCACAAAAATGTCAAGTTCACCATCTGGGAGTTTATGGAAGTATTAGGAACCCAGTAGGTCAGAAAAAGACTAAATCCAATACATACTGTGGTTGCAACAATTATTTCTTTATACATTTGATGTTACATCAGCATTTTTAATTCATTTTCTCAATTTTGTATAGGCTTATTACACATTTTTATGGGGTGTTCTGTGGTGGGTTTTTTTCCTTAGGATTTAATACACAAAAGTTAGATCAGAAATAACTGAGTTGGTTTTGTCTCATATCTTTTATTATTTTTATGTAATCCTGTTTGTGAACACTCTCATTTCTGCATAACATAAGTTCACAAAATAGCAACTTGTACTGAAACAGGATACTCTTGATCTGAAATAAGAATATTAATCCTCAGCCTTGCATCAAACAATGACAAGTTTGAAACAGATTTCCTTCTCTCAGCTCTATTATGAGAGTAACAAACGTGCTTTTGCTCATTAACTTGAATAATATATCAAACAGAAAGGCCTTTAATTGTTTATTTTGCTAGCTGGAAAAGAGGCTCTGCAATTCTGGGGGAAAAAAAAAAAAAAAAGCAAGAAGTGGTTTCAGCTTCCTTTTTTCTTTGCTGGTTCTTTCCTCTGCTTTATTATTATGCCCATATCAGCTCTTTCCCCAAAAAAACTTTAGAGAAACATGTCTCACTCCACTTTCCCTAGAACTACTCAGACATTTAAGAGCAATAGGGACAAACCCCAGCTACTATAAGAACACCTACTTAAAGCTTGATTGTGATGCCTTCTTTCACAAGCAGTAAAAGAATCGTGAACAATCCCATTACACCGATAAAACAACATACAGAACAAAAATACACAAAATGTAATACCAAGGAGGACAGAACTCTACCTACTCAGTACTCTCAAAGTAAACCAAATAGAGATCTAAAAACGTTCACACACCAGTAGATGGGAAAAATTAGCGCCTCATTTGATAGCTGGAAAAACAGCTGTAAAAAAATGTGTATTTCTTCCTTCCAGTTACAAAAGCTGGAAGAGCTCAGGTCCTAAGGGATATTTCCCAAGCCGTAGACAAAATCTGTAATTGAGGCTATAACAGAACTTTTATCTTTTGACTTCCATTTCCACTCTCAATCACTAGCTAACAGCCCTGTATTTTACTGTAAGGGTCTCAACTTTCTCTACATTTTGTTTTCAATTTGATTAACAAATAGACATCAAAAAAGGAAAGATTTCAAAAGGATTACAAAATCTACTTTCTGTCTCTTACAAAGTGGTTCCTGAATTACTCCCATTCAGGCAGCAATGGGCATGAAATATTTTCAGGGCACAGTACAGCTAATATTCCTAAACTATTCCTAAGAGAGGCAAAACCCAGAGGTCAAATTCTTCTGTAAGATAAAAGTGTGAAACTCTCACTGAAACATATGTGAATAACCCGTATATAAATCTGTCTGAGGACAGAATTTGAAGAATTTCCAAGATGAAATTGTTGGCATAAGAACAAGAAAACCAGTTCTTTAAAGGGAGATCCTTTTTAGCACATCTTTTTTTGTTTGTTTGTTCTCAGAAGTAAGATTCAGCATCAATGGAGAGAAAAAACTAAGTAAAACAGAAATGCTATGTGTTTCAATACCTGATTGACAGCAAAGAAGAGCAGTGGGTATACTTTGCATCACACTAAAAAAAAAAACCAAAAAAAATTTTACTAAATCCATTTATTTTAAGTGGAAGAACCAAGCCTTGTTTCTCAGCTCTTTCTCTTCTCATAGAGACCATTGTTGCTGAGTAAGAACACCTGATAAAATGCCCTAGAGAAGCTTTACAACTCAACTGGCACTTACACAGCAGATAAGTCTCACTGATATCAGAGTAATCTTTCCACAAGGATGAACAGCTCTTGAACAATTTCTCCAGGGAACAGTATTAGACACAAACAGACTTTCTCCATCATCAGACATGATATTCAGTCTATATGTAACATACAATCTGTAACGATACACAGTAGCTAATACACTGATTTTTTATATGCTTTAACATCAGCAAATAATATAAAATGATCATTCCTAATGGTGTAAAAATATATGATGGAATGTGTCTGTAGACTGTAGGCCTAAAATGCCCACCTCATCATCCCAGTCAAACAGCTGAAACACTTTGATCTCGCTTACCGAAGTTCTACATGACTGAAATACCATTTTTTTGTTTCCACCTTTTTCATTCATTAGTTTGTAACCGCACCAGAGAGCAATTCCTCCAGCTATATTACCCAGCAGAATACAAGGTCTTTTCTTTAAATTGCCTACAACTCCATCAAACTTTAATTTGATAGCTTATAGCCAAAAACAGTTTGCCGAGTTCCCAAATCATGGGTATTTGTTCGCAGTGGTTATTGACCTTCACTCACACCACAAGCTCCTAAACCTGGGTATCTGGTCTGAACTAGTAATCTCTGCTTCCGCAGTAATCAACGACAGACAGTCCAGCACCTACACAGGGCGATTTGTTCTGTCTAAGTGTCTGCTTGGAATTGGATGAATCATCTGATCACTGTGTTGACATGAACTTAGACTAAATGCCTAACTTTTAGGTTGATAGAGTCACATTGAATTAATCCTTTTCTCAGTGCTCAGCTCCCTGCGTGATATTAGCAAAAGCAACCAAATACACACTGTATACGGAGCAATTTCTGCCTTTGTGAGCATAGCTGTGTTCATGAGCAGTAATTAGTTCCACTTCTTTACAGTCTCTGTATGAAAAGAGGAAAAGTATTATCATCCTTTTACAGGTGGGGAATCTCAGGCAAAAATAGTCAAAACGTGATCCAATAAGCTCACTTGAGAGATTTAGATCCTACTTTTTTTCTTTCTTTTTTTTCGTTCCTTCTCTTCCCCCCCGCCCAGTATTCAAAACCAGGGTTGGAACAGTCAATTTTCCTTCAATTTCCAGAAATAACAATTCCACACTTCCACAAATCTGGCTTCAGAGTCCTGCATAGGTATCCATTGAGTGTGAGTAAGCCAGGATTTTTGCTCAGCTGGAATGATTACATGTCACTCTTCATATCTCCTGTAAGTCTCTGGTAGAGGCAGAGACGTTCACATTCCCTGGCTGTAAGGCTGTGCGTGTTTTCTTCTGCAGCCCCCTGCCCTGATTTACTGCGGTATGTGAGGCACAGATGCTACAGACAACAGGTACCAAAACCCGATTCACCCTCGGAGAAGACATCTTCGGCAGTCAGTGACGTATGGGTCACCCAGTTCTGCTCTGTCTTGCCTCTCCTGTGTCTCACCTTGTCATTAAAAAGGACAAAAGCAGGAGCGAGTGCACGTGTTTAGACTCAGCAGTTTCGAGTATCTGTCTTTCTGACTTTACAACCTCAATGCTCTTTTCACACAGATTTTCAAGGATTGTAATAATGAAACATCTGCTGTTTAAACCTATGTTAGCATTAATACGTAGGCCACCATGAGGATTTGGACTTCTGGAATCACAGCGTAGACCTCTCCAACTGAGCTAACAGCAGAAGTGCTGACGATAGTAGATTGAATATATTGATCAACTGTTAAAAAATTGATACAACGCACACTTTAAACAGTGGGTTTGAAGCCTGTTCACTGACCACAGGAACTGGAGAGGTGAGCACATCTGGTTTCCGTGACAGGTTCTGGATAGTGAATATTCTAAAATTGCTTTTTCTCTTTATTTCTCCCCAGAATCCTGTCTCTACTCTTTCCATTTGCCTTTTTCCTCCACGTCCTCAGCTGTAGTCTCCATTTCTGCTCATACCAAGGCCTCTTGTATCCTTCCTTAGCATTCCTCCGCCTCCCCAGTCCTGCACTCCTGATGGTCCCTCCTTGCACTCACACCTTTCCAACCTGCCTCGCAGCCAGCAGAGGGAGAACTGAAGGAAAGGCAAGACCAGCAAAACCACTCATGGAGTTACTCAAAACCTGACTAGACACAGTCCTGGGCAACCTGCTGGAGCTGACCCTGCTTAGGCAGGGACTAGGTGACCTGAAGAGGTGCCTTCCAACTTAAGCAACTTTCGGATTCTGTGATCCTTCCAACAGCAAAGCTCAGCAAAGGTGCCTAGCACCACTCATGATGCCTTTTGACTTTAATGCCATAACATCATCTCAGACTGGGGTATTTTTGCATGAAAATTTGAAAGGAATGAGAGAAGATATTTAGGAGTTTGAGAATATTTGGAGTATAACGTATTTCTGACTTCATTAAAAGCTGCCAGAACTCTGTAGTTGTCTTGGGTTTGATACATCTGAGGCTTCAAACTCTTCTTAAGAAGCAGAATACAGACAGAAGTGAAGAGTAAATTGATATGAAAATTAAAAGCTATTCAACATTTTTGTGTGATACAGTTAATTGTTAGTGAATCCAACAATTAAATATTTAACTGCCGGTCAGCAAATAAATACTGCCAACCAGTCTGCAACAGACTATTTTAGTGCTGTAGAGTCTGAGATGAGTTGATTCAATGCCTGCCAACCTGAGATTAACTGTTTACCTATTAGGAAGCTGGCAATTAACTTTTGAAATTACAATGAAACAGAGATGAGCAAGTAAATAATGCAGATACAGAGGGAATGGTTAGAGACAAGAATTTCTACATAATATAAGTTGGTGGTATTCTGACACACCAGCAAAACCTGAGCAGCTCCCTGAAAGTCAGTAGACTCAGTGATGTAAAACTGGTAGGAAGCCCCAAACAGGACTATCATTTAGAAATTTCTAGAACAAAATAAAGAAAAGGAAAAGAACTATGACATGCCAGAGAATGAACAGGTCTCAGAAAAGAGTTTGGAAGTCAAGCATGTCACCTATTCTTTAACTTACCTCTGTTCTGAAGGAAGAAAAGACAGCAAATATGACACCAGTTTTTAAAAATAACTCCAGAAACTAGAGAGCGATAAATTTTATTGCCCAAGTGGGCAAATTGGTAGAAACTTTAGTGAGAAACAGAAATAGTGGTTGAAGGGATAAATAAAATATGTTACACTTCATAAAGAAATTGGGATTCCCAAAACTATTGAAGAAGTCAATGAGTAGGGAGGTAAGATAATCTTCTTGATAGAGCACACCTGAGGTATTTTAAAGTCTCTCACCAAGTGCTTTTTAAGAAACTAAGCTGGTTTGGATTGAAAAATAAGGTCCTCTCATTGAAAAGTACTTTGTTGCAGGAGAGTAAACAAAGACTAGAAAGAAATGTTCAGTTTCAGAAGTTCATCAGGTGAACCAGTCAAAGGTTTACCAGAGATGAACATGGACCTGTACTGAGATACATGTTGTTAAATAGATATATAAGTGAAGTGAAAGACAGCAGGACAAAGAATAAAGAAGGAAAAATCAAATTCCGTGAAGACACAGATACAGGATAGCAAAATGTGAAATGGAAAATTCATCATATTGACTAATTGGGTTCTAAAATGTCAAATGAAATTAGGTCTTAATAAACACAGTTATGCACATAGAAAAAAAATATATCTATACACAAGGAAAAGTTTACATTAGTTCTTAGTTGATGGCTAGAACCATCTAAAGTCAGGATCTCAAAAAAAGAGATCCTGAAGTTACTGTGCATATTTACATATATGCTGTGCTCAGAGACTATCAGTAATAAAGAGAATGGAAGAGAAAACAACGCAGAAAATGTCATTATGATGCTTTGTAAACATATGTTAAACCCACATGTGGAATGCTGTGTGCACTATTCGAAAGAGCAAACTAGAAAAGCTAGAGAATGATCAGATTATTCCAAGATGGGAAAGAGTACATAGGAGACTTTTCAGCTTGGAAAAGATGTAACTTTATCTACACAGTCTTTAAGAGGATGGGTAAGGTGAATACAAAATGATCATCCACTATTTCTTATTAGAGAAGAGTAAGGGGGCATCTAGAGAAATTATCAGGTAGCAGAAAAAACTGGTTTCTACAAAATGCACGCTTCAGCTGGGGAACTCATTCCCACAGTAAATCAAAGACTAAATGAGCTCAAAAATTGTAACCAAGGATAACTTTGTACATTGGGCCATTGAAAATGGTGGTCTGTATGGTGTATCTGGGAGGATAAGTCAAAATCTCACTCGGTACACAATTCCGCTACCATCCCTTACTATCTGCTACTCACTGGTTACAGGATCTCTGTATGGATGTTCTCAAAATGAAGTCAAAACCTTTACTGAGAAAATACTGAGTCTCATCAACTCCAGTCTCCCAGGCAAAGCGATCCTGCAGGATTCAGCCATGTCTTGTCCTTCTTTTAGTCAATGTAACAAACAGGGTTTTTGGCCTGCTGCAAAAAAACATTTTTGAATGTCATTACCTTCATTTATGTCTGAAATGGCGTGGCACTTTCAATGTGAGATAGCACCCCACTTTGATTCCATAAGTCCCGAAAAGGGGCATTCTCTTAATTCTGCAGTGCTTCCTTGTCACCTCCTGATCTGGATAAACCTTCTAAGGAAGAAAACAGTCTTTTCCTCCTGTTCCTTGATTTTTAGAAGTACTCCCTCAAGTACACATTCTTTGCCTCCTATTCTATAATTTCCCAATGACTACGCAGCATGGGTTTTGTCTACACAAAAGTTCCTGGGCTAAAACTTGCATTTTATCAATTTTTTTTTTTCCATGTGTGCTCCTCATCAGATGCAAATCTGTACCACGAGGAGTTAAGTGAACACAACAGCAGCACTTTCACCGTCATCCCTATTTTCAGTAAGAGCACAAAATGACCCCTCAGATTTGTCTCACGCCACTTCATTTTTTTACATTGTGTTTTGTAACCACCTCAGCCAAAAGTCCCTCCAGCAATTCCGGCAAATATCTGTGGGTCATTTGTGATTTTCTTGTAAAATGTGTGCATGACACCTTTCCAACAGATTCTAATCACTCTTGCCTATGGCTTGTATACCTAGTTGGAACTCCGAAGAGATCATTGCCTTGCAACAACCACACAGAATCCCAGTTTCAGGGATGCCAAGGTATATGCACATGCCTGCTTGAACACATGCTGGAGAGGGGCTACCCCTACAGAGAAAACTGGAACAGAATGAAGAGCAAAGAGCTACAATAGAGCTACACATATCCCAAAGGCCACAGCATCTCTCCACCTCACTGATAGTCCTATAAGCCTTGCTCTTTTACAAGAAACTTGAGATGTTTCTCTTCAGGAAACACACTAGCCACAGAGCTACCATGCCTAGGGAAGCTGGGATGCCTATTCTACTTTGCCACTCATCTTTTGATGATAAAATCAGCCAGCAGTGTGCTTTGCCAGAAGGGAAAAAAAAAAAAAAAAGAAAAAAAAAGGTCAAGAAGGCACTGCTATTTTCAGTGACCAAGAGGAATGCAGTAGTGAAGGCTGGTATCAAATACATGAGTTGGTATGGCAGCAAAACTGCAGGTTCCCAGAAATTGTTAAAGAATATCAGATCCCTGGGGTAAAAGGCTCCGAGGGTGACTGTGGTGCTGGAAGAAGGATGTAACTTTGTAGGAAGAAGTTCAGCTGTGTCTTCAGCGACATGGGAAGGAAAGAGTTTGGTGCATGTGTCTGACAGTGGGCTAAAGGATGGGGGAAATCCAGCATGAGAAGAGTCAGAAGGATCCGGCAGCTGGGGTGGAAACTGGAAAGGGATTTGCAGAAGATTAAGAAAGGTTAGGAGAAGAAACAGAGCCCCAGGATGAATGAGGAGAAGGGTTACTCTGAGTAAGTGAGAGTAATAAAGTGATTTGAGGATGGAAAGGAGAGCTGAGATGGGGGGGAGTCAGGACTCTGGGCTGCAAGACACTGGAGGATTTTGAAGGAAAAGTGTTTGGAGACAGGAGCAGGAGGTAGAGGGGCTATAAGATTTGAGGAGTTGTGGTTCAGGTTTCCCAAGTGAGAAACTTCTCTCCTGCCCTGTCATTCCCCATGTAGGCATGACAGGTACTCCTACAATCCATTTTCCTTTCTGCCATCAGAAGCACGGTAACTCTACAAATAGAGTCCATACAGGCTGTAGGCAGTGGTGCTGATGGCTCCATGCAGGTGATCCATGGCGAAGACCATAGTAAAAGGCAAATGGTGCTTCCCTTCCCTCTGTGCTGCTTCCTAATAGCCCATCACAGTCCACCACTCTCTGCCTTAGAGGAATAATATTTTTTCGCCACACTGTCCAATTCACTTTTCTATTACCATTCCTTATTAATGTTACTAGAAACTAAATTTATGGTGAAACGAGGATGATTCAGTGTTAAACCATGAGAACAATTCTCAGCCTTCTTCCTGTCTATGAATACCCTATACTGCACAAGCTGACTGTTAGATCTTAAAGAATTCTATAGGATGTCAAATTGTTAATATAACTGGCCTGTGACAGCTGGACAGAGGAAATAAATCACATGCAAACACAGCACATGTTTACACATATATTCATAGTCTTTACCTGGCTTTAATTACAGACTTGAAAATGTTCATTATTTCCTGCAAAATAATTATTTCCAAAAAAGCGTACTTTTAGATGACAAAGGAGTCAGAACAAAGAGAAGAAAATAAACTATAGGCCTACAGGAAGAAGAAAGCAGGGAGGGGAAAAAAAAAAAAACAAAAAAAAAAAAAAACAAAAAACCCAAACCAAACCAAACCAAAACAAAAAGGGAATGAAGACTGAACTCAAGCCAAAAGAAAACAGAAAGAAAGAAAAAAAAAAAAGTCAAAGAGAAAGGAAAAAAAGCAAACAAATTAGAGACAGAGAGGTAAAAAAGCAGAAAGGTGAGGTACGAGTATTCTTCCTTTTTTGTTTTACGTTTAGAAGAAAGGAAACCTAACAATTTGAAAGGTAAAACTGTTCAGAATCTTTTTTAAAAAATTGAAGTATTCTTTTTCTTATTTCTTTCTAACAGTCACAAGGCAATTGCGGAAATCATAGAATCATGGAGTGGTTTGGGTTGGAATGGACCTTTAAGGGTCATCCAGTCCAATGCCCCTGCAATGAGCAGGGACATCTTCAAGTAGATCAGGTTGCGCAGAGCCCCGTCCAGCCTGACCTTGAATGTTTCCAGGGATGGGGCACCTACCAAATAGCAACTTAAAGGAAAAATGTACAGAAATTACTTCTAGCCCAAACACATAGTAAGTTTTCCCTCATTTACCCCACCTACCCTCACACATTGACTTCTCTCTCTGGGAAGGGAGATTTTCTTTTACGTTCGAAGAATGTGCTAAAGCCTACTTTTTCACCGAGGTGCAAAACTAAATAACATGGAGCACTACGCAGGTCCACTTCCCAAATTAGCCAGGACCAGAGAAGGTCTGGTGAAGGTGCAGCCTGTGACACGGAGCTTGGAACCATTTGTGACTTTATGACAAACCAATTTCTCCACATATCATTTCCAAATATAAAATGGAACTGACTAGATGAGAAGTCTGTGCATGTCAAAGAATATGCAGGGTGTATAGAAATGATGTCTTGAATAGGCTGGGTGAGAAGTATATTCCTTTTGATTGTTGTCTCTTTCTTTTTAATGTTCTCAGAAAATGGCTGTATCTTTCAGAGTCTCTCAAGGATTTTTAGATAAAAAGAGAGGTTTTATCTTTGCATGTCTATAAGCAGTGAAAAACTCCGGAGACTGAAACCTACAGGCAATTCAAATAAACTAAATCCGATCAAGGTAATATCAATGCCAGAATTAGAAGAAAACCCAGAGAGAATATCAATAACAACATTAAAACAGCAGGTTTCAACTGGAATCAATAGGCAGTATAAACAGAAAAAATTAAGTCACAAAGTGATAGTAGATAAAAGCTCCCCACTCATTAAAATTCTGTTTGTCTTTGTGTCTTTTTATCAATGTACCTATATATCTATGCAAGTGTATCAAAGTTTATAATGTAAAAGAATGATGAAATAATCTAATTAATTTCCGGTGTCATTTCACATATTTCTTTCAAGTTAAAACTGCAATATTAATAATGGTTTGCAGTTTAATAAAATATCTCTATGTCCTATTAACTTCTATATCTGCTTGTTATAAAGCCCTTTTTTATCAAATAGCTAAACTTCAAAAGATTTCTACTTTGATCTGAAATGAAAAAATGAGGTTCATTCCATTTGTACAGAATAACCTCACTATATTTTACAGAAAGACAGTTGTCTGTTACTGCCTTTCTCTCTCAAAATACATTGTAACTTGGGCAAGCAAGAGGAAAAAATACTGTAAAAAAAGACCAGGCTTTAGGAAGGTACATTATAATGGGGCTGTGGCTGTGTCTTAAAATTTATGACGTCTGGAGCAAGTGAGATATTCTTCCTACTTGAAAAACAATAAAAGTTTCAGGAATGAAATGTGTAGGTATTTACAGGTGGGTTTAATGCTCTGGGGGTGAGCTTTCATGGTTTATTTCCACTTTCAGAGCTGAGATTTTAACAATATGTTAATCGCTTGTGATTTTCTGATAGCTTTTTCTTTCCCACAGGAAAAAATATTTGATAGATACAGTAAGGGGAAAATACTCTAAATTTAAGTTTTTTATGGAACTTATACCCCAAATCAACATTTCAGAAGATGCCAGTCCACACATCCAGAGGGCAAATTAATAAGCCTTGCATGACCAAAATACCCATTGATATTATTCAAATTTTGATCCAAAAGGGAATTCAGGACTGAGTCTAAATTAAACCACATCTGAAAGCCACATGATTCCTGGCTGACAAAGAAAAAAGCCATATTTTATATACTCCTGAACCTAGAGCCTTTGTAAAGAAATACCATGAACCACAGTCAACATTATCACTTCAATCAGAACACCCTTTTTAGTGGGTCCTTTCAACACTGTTGGTAAGTGAATTGGAAGGAAAGTTCAGGAAAACGCAGGCAAAGCTGTTTGTAGCTATTTTGTAGTATGGCAAGCTGTGTGAAAAGGGGTGGTTAGGGCTACAGGAAAAGTAGTATTTCTTGTCAGCTCATCATCCAATAACGCTCTTTATGCTGGGGCTTACAGATATCCTTCACTGACAAAGGGCAGAAGGCACCGGTGCTACGCAGCCCAGGTCTCCAGGTGTGTCGGGAACGGCAACTTATCCACTAATAGACATCTGCAGCTCCTCCCCGTATCTTCTATCCCCCTTACCCACGACCACATCACCTCAGATCACCCATGTCCTCTACTCTGAGTATAATTTGTCCATACAGTAGTAGCTCATTGTACGTCCCATATTCCCCTCCAGGTAACTTCCCCACAGCAGCGCTTTCTACTCTTCCACTGTCCCGTGCCTACTCCTTCTTGCACTGTCAACCCAGATACGACCAGAGTCATTTATGCGCTGAGTGGCCAAGTAGTAGCTGCCTCTCAAGCACTGGTGGGTCAGATTAACTGTCTGCTTCCAAAATACCTGGCACACCTCATTTTCTAACTGCAAAAGTGGCTGAGTGCAATTTTCCCTGAAGAATGTGTACAGGACTGGTTGTAAAGGGATTTGACAGTGAGGGGGAGTACAAAGGGAGATATGGTGGCTGCTATTTAAGAATCTAAAAAGTTTTAATTCAGGTTTTCACATGCTCTCTGTCCTTCATGTGCTTCAACTTCGAACCAGAGTTAATGTGCTATATGATGGCTCCAACCCTCCATATCACCCCCTGTTAGCAATCCTTAGAAATTGCTTGTCACAATGGGGCTGCTGGGGCTGGAATATACAATTGAATTTATGGCTGATTTAAACTTCTGGTTTTGTAGTTCACAGTGGTTTAAAGTTAATTGATATAGATTTATTAATTAACTGTCCAGAGGAAGTTTTATAGCTGTTGTTGTTGTTTTCCCTGGAAATAGTGCATTGTGTAAAAGTAAAAGAGAAAAGATCAGCTACACGAATATGATGCTGTTATCAGTTTGTCTACTTGTTTTATCTCATAGGAGAATAAGCATTAACATTCTGAGTCAGATGTTCTCATTAATGTGATTCCCATCGCGGAACTGAAAATACACAAGCTATCAACACTTCTAAAACTCTCTTTGTTCATATCACAAACATGCTCTTAAGAGTGCCAGCCCCACAAAACTTGTGAACGTTCTTACTAAGAATAAGCCTTACTTACTTCCCTAAGAACAGGAAAAGAGCTGCAAAAGAGCGGGGGTAACAATTGCAGATTTCAAGTGCGTCCTCCAGAGTCAAGATCCTCGGAACCTCTGCTACCTCTGTCCTAACCTAGATGCACCCAAAGGTCCCATGTGTCTAAATATGTATTTACGCCATTTGGCAGACCCAAACTAATATGTATTTTTGGAAAATGCCCTCAGATCAAATCCTACGCCAAACAAGGCGCAGGGAACTAACGCTTCTTTTACACAAAGAATGGTTTCATTTGAAGCTGTTCAGTCACTCAAGAGAACAAAAGCCACAAAAAAATATGCCATCTCGGATTTGATATCAGGAAAACTTTTTCACCTTGAAAACAGTCAAGCTGTGGAGCAGGTTGCCCAGAAAGCCTTTGCAGTCTCTGCCTTTGGA
This sequence comes from Astur gentilis, assembly GCF_929443795.1. Taxonomy (NCBI): domain Eukaryota; kingdom Metazoa; phylum Chordata; class Aves; order Accipitriformes; family Accipitridae; genus Astur; species Astur gentilis. The sequence goes on along the minus strand of NC_064906.1, from coordinate 14,614,422 downwards.
AGTTTTCAAGACCCAACTGGATAAAGCCCTGTGCAGCCTGATTTGATCCCATAGCTGACCCTGCTCTGAGCAGGATGCTGGACTGGGGACCTCCTGGGATCTTCTGTAACTTACGTTATCCTGCTTTTGTATGTATTATATGCATTTCTTCTTACTGATTGCTTGGCGTTAACTCTTACAAGATCCTCAAATGTACTTTGGAGCAGGAAGCAGGAATGCAGCAGGGGACCAGTCCGGGGCCTGCTGTCCCTTTGAAAATTCATTTAAGCTTGCCTGAGATTTAAGCCTCTGAAAATCATCATTTGAATATCGGCAACAGAGAACTTCTTAGAAATGGGGTAGTAAGCTCTTCAAACAGTCCTTCTGCATAGACTACACTAAGATGAAGTGACCTATCCACCGTTACTGGAAGCCTTCTAACCACATTCTCCCATGGTTAAACAGTTTCTGATATTTCCCATAACATAATGCAAATTTCTGATCTTTTCTCGTGGTTCAGATAATATTTCACTCCACATGAAATGCTCAGTCAGCTGCTAAATAAAGTACTTTTCTGTGTGAGTAAACATAGCAGAATCTGACTCAGAGCAAATTATTTATTTAATACGTTTAGTCCTACTTTCTCGTCACAAATTTTCCTTGAAACAAATGTACAGCGTTTAAGACAGAGCTGTTGTCTTTTTTCTGGTGGCATCTGAGCTCATGTTGTCTGCCCAGTTGGTTCATGATAAACGGTCACCCCTGACAGATGGTCCTACATGCAAGCCTCCTCAGCAGTAGAGGCTGGGGCATTTCAAGGAAAGTTTGGCATTCACCTGGTTGCTTGCTAGTGCTATTATTACCATCTGCAGCTATTTGTAGTAGAGAGCAGATCAGCTTTATTTGCTAAAAAAAAAACCAAAAAAAACCACAGAGGAAGAAGACTGAACCTTGCCAGGCTCTGCAAGTGAGAAGTGGGAACCCAGACACTGGGCTCAGTCACAGAGGAGGGATTTGAGGAGGACATACTTCCATTTTTCTCCACAATTTCTTGGTGAAAACACAGGAGTCGAAGGTGGCCAGCAGAATTCAGTATCACAAGTTCACTTGAGGACTTGTTAGAAATATAATTCCTTGGTCTGTGAAAAGAAGAGACTATCCAGCAGTGCAATACTTAACTCTTTTTTGTCAAGGCCCTGATCTGAAGTGTTTGATAGAAAAATACGAGAAACGGTGGAATTGCATTCCTGGAACTGTAATAGATAAGTGGAATATAACTAACAACTCGTTTATTGCCGAACTTGTGGTATAGTTCCACCATCCTAAAGATAATATTTAAAATTTCATATTAATTTAATCTCTATGCTCATACCTTACTATTTCTTAGACACTGACAATACAAAAAGACCCCTTCTATTCCATAAGACCCCTTCTATACCATGAAGTCTTTGCTGCCTGAATGACAGACACAGGGAAGGAAAAGCACACTGGAAAAACAGAGGAAAAAATTGTCATGTTTATCTTTTAATATATTTTAATACCTCTTTTCTTATTGATGTAATAGAACTAAACGAGAAACTCTCTGCAACGAAATTGCTCACCTCCTAACAATTTCACTAGCTCCAATCATATAAAAGGAAAGTAAAAGAGATGAGTTTTCTATGTGCCCTTAGTATCAGAAAATGTTGCCATCATCTAAGCAGAAGATGTATTGAGAGCCACAACTCTGTGTCTCCTGAGAAGTTACCTTGTACACCACTGCTCAGCAGCAAGTCCCAGTACAACCAGTCCTGTGTAAAGCAGTCCCTGGAGTCGTAGAAGTTATGCTTCCTTCTTGCCTCACTGCAAAGGCATTAGAGCTACTACTAATGTTTTTATCTTATTGCAGGAATGGCTCCATTTTAGCTGAAGCCCCGAAGTATGTCGAATAAGACATGTGATAGAATACCTTGTGGAAGTACTCAAGGCCAATAAATAATGGGTCCAAATCTTCACTTACAGTTTCTTGAAGAACTGCAGAACAATTCAGGGACACCATCTATGTATAATCTATGTTCACAGTTAATCAGCTATTCCACACAGCCAGTGGCATCAGATGACACTGTGGAATTGTACACTTGTCATTCTCGTCCCTCTTTGAGCAAAGTAGTCACAGACTGCTCCCAAACCACTATCGTTCTGTGGGGAAACTGCAGAAACTGTTTACCACTCAGTACTTCATATAGTTGGATAGAGGGTTGAAGTTCCAGTTTTGCACAGGACCTGTTGAAGACTTTAAGGGCAGTGAAATTTTAATCCTAAGAACAGGGATGAAATTTTTCATCTAGCCTTTTTTTGGGGGGGACTATTCTTAAAGGATGAGAACATGCTATGTGCAACAGAAGAATTTTTCTTTGGGGATTATTTGACCAGAATTATATGGGAACTTAGGTTAATTTATGCAAAACATTGCTTTGGCATTTAACTAGTCATAAGGGCACGGTGACTAGCCAATGTCCATTATAAGCTGCCTTCTACAGAGAACCGGATTTCACTAGTGGTATTTTGCATTACATGAGATTGCCTGCAGGTATTGTGGAGTCAACCCCAGGCCAAATTATAAGCATTGTTGGAGTTATGTTTTTCTGTAGTCTTGCAGTGCTCTTCTTTTGTTTGTAAACCACATGAAGAAAATCTTCTTTAGCTTCCCATGATGCCAGATCACTTCATATCAAAATAGATTAGCGCTAGCCAGAGCAGTTCGTGTTTATATTACAGTTTTCTCTGAGGCAATATCTTTTCTCTAATTATGACATAAGGACATCCCCACAATCAGAGCCCAGGGTTACAGTACAATGACCATCCCTGTTAAGCCATCTGAGAGATGACTAATAACTCCAGTGAGATGAAAAGCAAGGCAAAATACTCTGGGAGTTAATCTTAAAAGAATTTTTTTGAAATTACTATTCTCATCTTTCAGGCAGTTGTATTTGGAGTGTTTTGTAACAATGAGAAGATCCAGGGGACAAAAACCTCTGCCAAGTGCTGAGACTGACTCACACGCCAGTTTTATACTGGTATCTTTCCACAGTTTTCAATGGAATTCTTGAAACATGAATGTATGTCACTAGGGTCATACTGAAAATCTATGAGAGAAGATATAAGGTTAACTATTTATTTCCAGTTACCGCAATAACTACACTAAGAGTGTTACTTGCTGACTTTAACATAGAAACTAAGCGAACAGACATGAATTTATATAATCAAATAGTTTTATATCTATTGCATGTATTCACTTTTCAGCAAGCTGGAAACTAAATAAAACAATTAAACTTCTAGGGACTATCATGATTTAAATGTCCTGGAATTTTAGCTCACAATTCCTATTTTCTTGGTAACCATTGTTATAAAAGAAACAATCCATGCTAGAATTTATTGCTGTAATTTATATTAGGCAAGGATTTGTGATCCTTGAAATTCCCTGCTGTCTGATTTACAATACTCTTTTTCACTGTATCATCCTTAATTTTATGTAATCACCATTTGAAAGGTTTCCTGTTACGGCTGCTGCCATACTGAACTAAGGTTATTTATCTGGTCAGAATGTTCACTCTTTTCGTAGTGAATTTTATATATGCTAAGAGTCCCAATACTACGTAATTGCTTCTTTGCTTGCCTGCTCTTTTGAACAAGTCTTTCAGACATTATTGAGCTTTAGTAATCAATAGAATTTCAGGTGTCCAACAACCATTTAGCGATTTGTGAATATTGAGTGTTGGTGTATATATCCCAGATGCATAGCAGCCAGCATGTTTATCTAATTCTTTATCTGATTCCAAAGACAGCTGTTGAAAACCTTTCATATACACAATTATCTTCTTTCATTTGAGCACAGCAGCAACTTTGTGAATATCTCAATTTGTGTGGTTTTAATAACTGAACTTTGTCTTTTCCATAGGTACTTGTTTTCTGCTTATTCCAGATAGAAGTAGGACGGTTTTTAACGTGTAGCTCTCCTTGCTGTGGATTTCTGTTAAATTTAAGGTGCTTTTTTATGTTTTGCTATTTAGAATCCCCTTCGTTCTTCATGCTTAATATGTATCATGTGACTTGAGGATAAACTGCTTCAATAAATCCCATTATTCTGAAGAACAATAAAAATAACAAGTTGGTGACACTGAAACAGTGATAAATAGCACTTTTTATTTTCTTACACTATTAGAATCTCATTCTTGCACTTCTGAATCAACTCTAGTTCCCAGTGCTGTCAAACTAGGAAAGCACTACCTGTGTTGTTTTTGTCAAAGAAAATTATGTTATTGAACATTATAATTTGTTAAATTCCAAATCTTATTTAGGCAATTAGTGCAACCCTTGTTATCTCTGAACATGCAACTGAAAAAAGTAAATGAACAGTGCATAAAAACACACTCATGGCTCCTGAAACAAAGAGGACCTTATTCAGAGAGATGCTATTTGAAGATAAGAACAACACTCTGGCATCATGTCTCTCCCCCCAATGCCATGAAACCAATCTTCTGTGACAGCTTTGATGGTTGTGGGTCCCTGAGTTCCTGGTGGTAGGTGGGTTGGAGGACTGTATTTTTTCTTGCGGGTAGACCGAAAACCCCAAAGACAACATGTGAACTAAATACATTTGAAATCATCCTCACAATGATTGCAGCCAACCCACAAATAAGCCTGGTTTTGCCCATCTATACCTTCCTATAGTCTACAAACAAAAGCATAAAGTAACAAAATCAGCAAGTTCAGCTTAGAGTCAAGACAAACTTTTTAACCCAAGGTTCAAAATTTGAACTTCTTCTCACATTACAAGAAAAGGAGAGACAGACAAAAAAAGTGAAAGATCAAGACATGGAGAACAATCAATCAATCCTCAATTCCTTCTGTAAGAGATACGGAACCAAAAATATTGAATATAAATATTCGATATTAATATTTTCTTTGCCACCTAGGCTCTAACTGAACATGCAGTAAGGGAATCAGGAGAAGAGGTAGAAGAAATCAGAAGAAGATTACTAAGAAATCACTCTTTTCACCCCAAACAACTTATAATGGTGACTGACAGCAGGGGTCCTGCTGCATGTTGCATCTTCACAAGCCTGTGGTCCCTCTTTGCACCGTCTTCTGCCCAATAGTGCACCTTCCAGCAAAGACGTACCTGTTACTCCTGCTCTCAGATTACTGATCAGCCGCTGTCCCATATGCTTATCAAGGCCCTGAGGGCACTAATAGGCTTTAATAGCCCTGGCTGGGTAGCTCCACACCCCCTGCCCATGGCTCAGTGTCCCCATTTCACTTCAGCACGGGGCCATCAGTCCCTGCCCGAGTTATGCTGTAGGTCTGCTCGTCTCCAGCTCCATCACAGCCATGCCTGGCCATGCACTCTGCCAGACTGGACCCTGACCCGTAGACTGACTTCCCAGCTTGATCTCAGACCAGCCACCTCCCTGCAGGACCTGGCTGGTGGTCACCGGGCTGAGTAGGACCCTAGCTGCCGCCACCAGACCTGATCCGGCTTTGCCAACTTAGATTCCTTGGTCTTGCCTCATCACCAAGTGATGCCAAGCGTTCTGGACTCTCAGTTGATGCTCACTGCCATCCCTGGACCTGCTCTGCTCCCCCCACTCGGGAACGGTGGGACGGGCCCTGGCTGGCAAGTCCCTGCCCTGTTGCCTGTGTGTTACCCCCCTGATAAACCAACCACCTGTGACTCACGGTGGTGGACCCGTCCCACATTTTCTTAGGCGTTCCTCAGCCCCAAAAATTCACAGAAGGGCCCTCTGCAGCCCCGTCCACTAAGGGCACTTCAGGTGAAGGCACCAAGAAGCAGGAGACTGAAGAACTGGCTGACGTTGCTTCCAGAGGTGACCAGCTCACGCAGGTGCGGAGTCCCAAATACTGAGTTGTCCTTTGGCTTGTAGACCTAAAGAAATCACAAAGAAAGGAAGAAGATGGATACATTAAAACTAGGGGTGGGGACACGGAGGGTAAGACAGAAGGAAGACAGAAGACTTTTTTACTATTCCAATCATTAATAAATCAGGTCTGGGACTTTTCTGTGGTTTTTGTCTTATAGTACTGCAACAATGTAATAAGAGTAATTCACCTCCCATTACTGCACCTGCTTGTACAGTTTAAATTAAAACCAGAAACACTGCAAATCCCACTTCACAATGCCTTTCAGTGTTCGAGACTCTGAATTAAAGGCCTTCATTGTTTAGGAGGATTATTTCATTGCCTTCACTGGCTTCAAAGAAATAAGAATCTTCACTCACTTTTCTATTGATCCCCGTTGATCAGATTAACTTTGTTTTGGATTCCTACTGAAACAAAAGACAAATAGAAATGTTTTGAACACTTACGTGTACAGTTTTGTTCAGTTCACGATTCTATTACCTATTACAAAGATGATTATTGGTTAGACAAAGAAAGAATAAAGGAATTACTGTAAATTATGTTCACTAAATACCAACACTTTAAGCAATTACAAAATTATGAAATATTTCAGAATGGCATGTAATTACAGTTAATTCCACAATTAAGAGTATATCTTTTATTTAGCAGCGCTTGTTCTTTCATGAACAATAATTAGGATTAAGAAAGGTCAGAGAACACTTCCATTTCAACACTACAAAACCCATTTAAACCATTCCTGCTCCCCCTCAGGTACTTTACTTTCAGTGACTTTGCCATTTTGTAACAAATGACAAAGGATCTTAATCTTGGAACGGGCCAAGATGCTCTCCTGGGACATCACAAGCCAAGAGAGCCGAATCGTGTTAGTCTGGCCATAGACAAAAGCTCTTCAGCTAGGAAGTATTCTTCACTTGTGTACTCAGAGAAATTATCCCCAGAAGTGTAATACATGATAATAACTGGTGGCTCTACTTTCTCATAGTGCAATCCTGCACACCTACATGCAAGTCTACTTCTTGTATGTCCCCAGGAGCGGACCATTAAAGCACCAGGTGGGCTGGAAAGTCAGTTAATCAACTGGATAATGACTATTCCTCAGGTCTTGCTCACTCCTTTCTCCCTCCTCTCCACTCTTCCTTGGACACAGAAATGGCTTTCTGATAAAGATGTCACGGTGCTTGCCAGATCTCTCTAGCTTATTAGTATGGCTGTATCAGGCAGGATCTTATTAGCTATCGTGGCTATATGTAAGCTGTAGTATACACCCATAAGAGAAAGAAGCATCAGTGCTGTTACACAGCGCATTCTGATGAGAGTTCAAAACTGTGAAATAAATGTATCTGTAGTCAATACGACTGAGGCATTACAGCCACATGCATTATTGCCACATATTTTGTAGACTGCCCCGTATGGCCCTGTAACATGGGCAAGGATGTTAACTCCACTCTTACATTGCTATGGGTTCCCTTGCTATAATATCATAAAATAGTTTTAGTTGGAAAAAATCTCTGGGGGTCACCTAGTTCCACCCTCCTCTCAAAGTGAGTCCAACTATGTTAGATTCCTCTGGGCCTTGTCCAGTTCAGTTTTGAGTATCTTCAAGGATGGTGAGTCCATAGTCTGTCTGGGCACTTACGGCTTGCTTTTTTTGCCTCCTTTTTTTCCTTTTTTTTTTTTTTTTTTTTTATCTAATCATAATTTCCCACATAACAACCTGTGTCTTCTGCTTCTCATCCTGGCACTCTAAGAAGATTGTTTCCATCTTGATTACACTTTGCCAATAAGTACCTGAAGGCAGCAATAAGATCTCCCATTAGCCTGTTCTTCTTAGCTGAACAAGCACAATTCTCCCAGTCTCTCTTTGTCCTGTGCTCTAGACTTCTAATCACCTTGGTAGCCCTCCACCACACTGACTGCAGCATGTCAATACCTATTTTGCACTGGGAACCTTGAAAATGGACAGAGTCCTTCATATGGATTCTCACAGTGCTAAATAGAGAAGAATCATAGGAGCATAGAATCATTTATGCTGGAAAAGACCCTTAAGATCATCAAGCTCAACCATTAGCTTAACACTACCGAGTCTACCACTAAACCATATCCCTAAGCACCACATCGACACAGTTTTTAAATACCTCCAGGGATGGGGACTCAACCACTTCCCTGGGCAGCCTGTTCCAGTGCTTGACAATCCTTTCAGCGAAGAAATAATTCCTAATAACCAATCTAAACCTCCCCTGGTGCAACCTGAGCCCGTTTCCTCTCGTCCTATCACTTGTTACTTGGGAGAACAGACTGAGACCCAGCTCACTAATAATCATTTCCTTCCTACTGGGTACACTCACGCTGTTACTCCCCAGTATGCAGCTGGTTTTCTTCACCACAACTGCTGCTCACCTCTGACTCATGTTCCCTTTGTTGTCCACTGGGGCCCTGAGATCCTTTTTCACAAAGCTGCTTTTCAACCAGTTGATGCCAAGCCTGGGTGGAAGGAGGATGTCTTCCCAGATCAGGGCCAGGACTCTACATTCACCTGTGCTGAACCTCGTGAGATTCCTGCTGGACTCTTTCTGCAGCTTATCGATGTCCTTCTGAATAACAACCTGCCCTCCGGTGGAAGAGCCACTGCCACGCAATGCGGTACAATCTGCAAACCAGCTAAGGGGACACTCTATCCTAGCTACTAGGTTCGTAAGAAACAGTATGGGTTCCCACATGCTGAGGGAACGCACTAGTAACTGTCCCCCAGCAGGACTTTTTTCACTTGCAGTGTCTTCATCTACCTCTCCATGTCCTTGGCTGCATCCCCTCTTGTCCCACGGCTTTGCCCAGCTGGCTGAAATCATCCTTTAGGTGGGGTTAAATGCTTTTTATTTTCTTTCTTACATTTATTCCTTCATTTCTACTCTTGCCAAGTAAAGCTAAACAGTAGTGATAATACAAAAAAGTGTTCAAAATTGTATGTGTATGAATTAACTCCCTTACTCTTAGGGAAACAGTACAAGTACTACATCCACGGAAGCAAAAAGTCCAGTTAAACACACATACACCCATACTGTTTTCTGACACTGCAAACAGTCAGATGACAAACTATAAAGTTACTTGGTATCAGCTCTGGCTGAAGGTCAGATTGTATCTACAAGCCACTATTTTTCCCCCAAACATGTTCATGTTAGCAAGCAACTGTTAGGAACACAAAAGCAAACAAATCCAGAAATGTTTCTCACTCTTGCATACATACATGCTCTTTCATGTGTAAGTTTTAGTGGAGTGAAAAGGGTAGCATAATTAGTCACACAACTGTAGTTACATGAGGAATTACCTGAGTCCCTAATTGCCTGAACTTACCATTTTTAAAGCAGAGTAGGCACATCAGTGGAAAATGGATGATTTTGTTGTTGTTGCTTAGGCTTTAGGGTCTCGGAGGAGGCATTATAGAAACGTGCAGAAAGACAATCCTTTCTCTGAAATCTTGATCAACTACTAAATACAGATGAACATGAAGAATACAGGGATGCTGCTTTTAATAAAAACAACTGAAAGACCAAAAGTGGTTTTAATATAGGGTCAAACATGGAGCTGACAACACTGAGCCAGGGGAGACAGATAAATAGAAACATGGAAGATGGAGACAACAGAAAAAATGCAGCAGTGAATGGGCAAAGGATAAGAAAGCAAGATGAGACTGCCTAAAAAAGAATGATGAAAAATATACTGAGTTAGGAGAGAAATGCTGGCACCCTAAAGAAAGTAACTAGTAGGACCCAAGTTTTATATGTCAGCATACTGACATCATTAGCAACTCTGTTGGTCAGTGGAGATACGAGGGTCCAGCAGCCTTCTCAACACTGAGTTGTTCCTTCCCCCAAGAAGGGCTATTCATTCCTATCGAATGAGAATAATTGGGGCGTCCTGCTCCCAGGACTGCGTTCTGCAGTCACAAAAACTCACAACAAAAGCAAGCAAGCATACAAAGTGGCAGTAGAATTGAGAGGTCAAAGGCTCTTGACCACGCTCTTCTTTTCTATCGAATGCTCCAGTTTCTGCTAGAGGAGTCCTTTTTATACCTGTAGAGCTTATCATAGTTTAAAAGAGTATATAAACTTGTAACAAGGTGAGAAATCCACAGCAAGCCTCTGGGTAGGTGGAAATTTGTTGTATTAACAAAGGAGTTTGTTCAGCCATGCAGTAGCACTGCATTATGGGGAAACTTCCCAACAGGTCCCAAGATGGACTCATGAAGTGAGGATTAGTCTGAGCACCAATCAATATCCGAAGAGATTATTTTATTTGAACTAAATGAACTGGTATTCATCACTATACGAAACAGCAAGTAGGTTAGACCAAGTAAATAATGTGAAGTAGAAGGAAATTGCACAGAGCAGGCTTTGTAAGGATTGCGAGATTATTGTGAGTTACGCTGGCAGTATCTACTACATCAATGCAACTGCACGAAGACTGCTTCCACGAAGCATTAGAATTATTAAGGTTAGTATAGAAATGTTTATGGCAACAGTGTTCTGGGTTAGTGCAATTACATCGGTGATGCCAGAACAGTATGAACTACTGCAAATGCTTGTGCTTGTTGGCCTGAGACAAGGTGAGAGAGAGAGAAAAAACACCTGTGAACTACTGAATGACCATGTTGTTGTTTTCTAACTCTCTGACCCTCATGGAAAAGATGGGGAAAGAAATAAAAGGTGAAACAAAAGAGCAAATATTTCCCTGCCCATTATCAGCCTAGTTCTGCAGGATACAGCCTTTTACTTTCCTTGCCTTCAAAACATCTGCTCAGCTTAGATTTGTCTTGGATCTGACTTTACTTGAGTATTCCATGGCATTGAAAAACCATCTAGGTGTTAAATATTTGAATTTACGAACATAGGAGAACACAATAAAAAACTTCAGTTCGGGTTCCACTATGTATACTCAAGCTAACCAATATTTTATTCCATTGGTAGTCTCTTTAACTTGAGGGTGCAGAATATATTGAGTACATAGTTCCTTGCATGTTTTCTCTTTGCGTGTAGTAATTAACCCCAAAAAGCTTCCAGCTGCTGAACTGAGGGTCTTAATTTGGGCCTGTTGTGTTTATAAATGCTCATAATTCCTTACTGTTCTTAATAATGTCTGTAAGTCTCTGAACATCGTGACTTAGGCTTCTAAAATTTATCTTGTCTGTGAACAATGCAAAACATATGAGGAAACAGTAGAATACACATAAAAAAAAAGAAAAATATATCTATCTGTATTGTATAAAATGTCTTGTAAATTGAAGCAGTCTAGTTATGCATGAAGAATTAACAGTGGATGTGATATTATTATTTCAGTGTTCTCAACCCCAGGCAAAATCCTAAAAAAATGCCATCTTTGGCAGGGAAGTACCATGTGCAAGTAAAGTGAAACATATGAGATGGGGACAGCAGTTTGGGGGGAAAAAAACTGCCGTGAATCAATAAAATAAACTCAGTGCTACTTTGTGGAGTACAATGATGCAGCTCATGATTGCACACTCATTGCCACAGTGATTTAAGTACCACAAAACCCAGTCCTAAAAAAATCTGAACAGTCCAGTTTCTGTTCCTTGCAGCATCTCGACCAACAATTCAGTGAGGACATGATTAACTTTATTGTTAAGAAAAACTATATCATCAGTCTACCAGTCAATATTTGTTCTAAACACCACATACGAAGGATTTTCTCATAATATTACGTTTCAGTAAAAGTGTTTTCGTTCAATTACTATTATTTTGTTTAAAATCCACTTTATTTCTGGTCTCAGTGTTATCCTGATGTAATGTTTTTGATGGACTAGTGCTGTATGATACAGGCCAAGCTCAAACTGTGTTGCCACTCAAATACACTCTTGTGTTATTAGAAAGAACAAATGCAAAAGAAATATGGACCTCGTGGACTTTAGCATATTAATGTAGAGGGGAGAAGCAGAAGGGGGAAGCTAATTGCAATTTAGTAAGCCTCAAGTGAAGTCAAGTCAAGTCGAAAATAAGCATTTAAGTGTATAAATGCATAAAAATGTATAGTCTGATTTGACTGCAAACCTGTTCACAGGCAAAAGTCTCACCCAGGTCTACATCGGGCATTAAAAACCAAAGCAACAATTTACACCTGTCCTTAAACTGGGATGCAAACAATCTTATTGAAAAGCATTATTGGATAAAACAAAACATCATCATTAAAATGCAGCACACATCAGTGGATACCTAAGTCAATTATATTAGCAAAAAGAGTGACTATACATCTAAGAAAAAAAGAAAGCAAAGGAAATACACCAACTGCTACTAATGCTGAAGTGTTAGAAGAAAGCTATAGAAGAGGTAGAATGACATTGTAAATTATGCTGTTTATAGAATATTAAAAAGAATCTGAGGAGCTTTTGTGAGGGATTTTAATTCAACAAGTTCCAATCTAAGATTTATTTAATAGCTTGTCCTACTGTAACTACATGATTGAAATTATACAGCTGTACTTTATCAGTAATAGTACAGTGGAAATGCATATATCTTCCAAAGGGGGTAAGAATAAAAACACACGGCCAAATATGATCTCTTAATATATGTATTTGGTTATCAAAATTAATGGAGAAAACTGCATCATGTAGATGTGCTGTGACAACTGCACTCATAACTTTAAGAAAAGCATAGGCCCTCAAGAATTAAAACGCCAGGCCTACAGATCTATAACTCCCATAATATCTTAAAGTTATTACAAACATCTCGGTGGAGCTGCCAGTTGATTCTAACAATACTGTGTGCAAAGGACACATAGTAGAGGAGACCAACATATTTATGTGCCTCTAAACAGTGAGGTGTTGTGATCCTTTTGCCGTAAGATCTGAAAATGAGCGCAGTCTCGGCTTTGAATGTCTGAAATATTTCCTATATAATTGTGAGCTTTGAGGTGTTCTGAAGGCAGTATGCCACTCGCACCGTAACATCCCCGAGGCTGCTCTTGGGCTCAGGACCTGGCGTATTTACCTGCAAGTGCAAAACGGACATCAGACCCAAATACTTCTTCTGGCACCAAGAAACGGGAGTTGAGGTGCTGCTGAGCGGCTAAGCTCCACCGGGCCAGTAGCTTGTGCAACCTGCGCGTAGAGCTGCTTCTCTTCAGCAGACCTCCAAAAATCATGGGTGAAGGAAGGAAAAAAAAAAAAAAAAAAAAAAAAGAGGACCCCCACCCTGAAATGGAGAAGGCGGCAAAACAACGGCGAAGACTGAAGCTCTCCTCCACCACTCCTTTCCAGCACAGCACACCAGACCACCGTGGGCTGACTTTGGCGTCCGAGGCTGGGGGGGTCTCCGCACTTGCCCACTGTCTCCCTTTAAGCACCGCGCAATATCCTCCCACGCTTGACTTGAGGGCTTGAGCATGGGAAACCATAGCAAGCCCACCTTCACTTCCAACGCCAGCATCCAAAGGGGTGCGGGAGCGGGGTGAGGGTGCTGCGCGGGGCTTTGGGAGGGTTTGAGGACCACGCGCCCTCGCCCAAAGGCTGGCAGCGGTTCCCAGTGGGTGATCTCCTACCTGGCCGTGGGGGGGTGTGAAGGGGGAGCAGGGGAGAATTGCCCACCGAGCAGGTGGGTCTGGTGTTTTGAAGCGTGGGTACTTCTCCGGCTCTGCCTCCGCGTGTGCGGGACGGCTGGGCACGCAGGGGCTGATGAGTGGTGTGGTCCTGACTGCCCGAGAGGGAGCTTCAGGGCCACCTATTAGGGATCCCCCAAAACACATCTTTGGCTTGAACTGATACCTCAACATTGCTGAAGCTTAGGTTTAAGCTTGCTTCTTCTTTTACCCTCCCTGCCGACGGCTTAAGTCCACGCAAGCTCCCCTTTCCTTCTCGCTGGTGCTTCGTAAGCAGAAATATTCAGTAGGTTCTTCCCTCCCAAAAGGCAGGTAGGGGAGAAATTCCCCTTCATGCCTGGCATCCCTCGATCACCTCTGGCCACCTCCAGAGATAACGTTTTAACGCCTGTTCCCTGTTCTGACAGCCGTCGGGTATCCTGCGTGGTGTCAGAGCATCACTGTGGGTGAGGTGGGGGGGAGGTCAGGCCGACCCCTCGCTGCTCCCCGCTCTCCGGTTCAGGCCTTGCCGGGAGCCTCGGGTTTTTTTGGGGGAAGAGGGGAAGAAGGATGGAAAGTTCTCGGTCCGAGAGACACGGAGCCGCAGAGGGGTACCCTTCGAAAGGTCCTATTGGCAAACACTGGAGAAGAGTTCCCAGCGCAGAAGAAAACAAACAAATAAAAACGAAAGAAAAAAAGGACTTTTTTTTGGACCTAGTTTTCCTCCAGCGAGTCAGTAGAATGCATCAAGGAGAATTTCCCACTATTGCACAAGGAAAAAAAAAAAAAAAATCAAAACACTGCTTTTTTTTTTTTTTTTTTTTTTGAGGCGGATAATCCCCGAGCTGTGGTGCTTTCAGACGAATCTTCTGACAAGCGTTGCAGTTCAGCACTGTATGCGTTGTATCTTGGAAACAAACAATGCGGTAGCTGGAAAACTTGGGAACCGAGGAGAAAGGTCAAGGGTAGAGGCTGGTCAGTTTTTTGTTGCCTTGGCTGAAGAATCATAAATAATCAAAGGAGTGTCATTAGCTGCACTGTCCGTAAGGCTGGGGGGAAAGGGAGAAATTTTTTTTTTAAAAATATAAATAAATAAAAAAAAAAAAAAAGAAGATGACTGTTTTGTAGCCTGGCGCTCCCGGCTCTGACACCTTTTTGGCCAGGACCCCTTGCAGGCACGACGCTGCGGGGAGGGGAGAGCAGCCCGGGGGGGGCGCAGCTCCACCCGGGGCGTTGCGCAGGGCGCGGAACGGGACGCGGAGCGGCGCGCAGCCCCTCTCCCCACGGCAAGCCGGGCGGCCTCCGCCGGCGTTTTTCCTGGAAATTCAGCCGGCAAAAACCTCCCGTGTCCCGTCCTTCCTTCCCTCCCTCCCTCCCCGCCTGCCGCCCCCGCTCCCCCCCGCCAGCCGCGGTGGGGCGCGTTACTTACGCGAGTCGGCGGCGGTGGGATGCCGGGGGCTGAGTGGGAGGGACGCGGGTGGGAAAGCCGGGTCGTAGTGGGCTCGGCGTGCCCACCGACGGCTGGCAGAACCAAAGAGTTAAAATATAAAGCCGTAAAAATGTTTTTTTTAAATATTAATGTTCTTATAACGGAAGTTCTTATCAGTGGGTTGCACTGTACTTGGCAAACAAGCCTTTTTACCTTTTAAACAAATAATTCATTAGGTAATTAAATTCAAGTGAGATTACTCTAATTAAATATACACTGCTGTTGAATCATAATTTCTATGTGGCCTAGTTAAAGATGAACGATCTCTTATTCCTGACAAAAAAAAAGAAAGCTTTAAAAGAATTCCCCGGTGACTGGAATAATAGATTTATACACCACCGTACAGAGGTCATTTCAAGAAAGAAGAGACACCAAACACAACATAAAGGGACTTTTCATGTCTGGAGATACTAGAATTTCAGGTTTTATTGCTGCGAGTTCTATTAAAAGACTTTGCGGAACCTAGGAGGAAATCAAAATTATCTTTCAGAAGGCGATAAGTTATATAAATATGTGCACAAACAGAAATGTGTCTCTGAAGGTATTAGTTCTGCATAATTTCAGATGAGTAGCTACTAGGCCTCAAAGGAAACAGTGCATCTTGAAATGCTCTGAAGGCTTACATTGGCCAAAATGAGGTAGGACTTTAGCAAAATTAGAAGTAACTTTGTAGCCAACGATGTGCTATATGTCCTGGTTCCCTTTAATAGCATTAGGCGTTCAAACCATAAAGACTAATCTGGAGAGTAGAAGTTCCTGCTCTCTGCTTTGATCTCCTTCCTCTTGGCTGTTTAAAGCTGACAGTTTGGCTGAATGGCATTCACTGCTTTCATTTGTAAGACATGAGTTTCCTAGTGTTCCGGAGCTAGCAGCTACACCTGTACTGCAGGAATTTACATTGCATTGCTCCAGGATGGCATTGATTTGGGACGGGTGAAATACAAACACAAACTAATTAAAAACTGCATAATGCAGCCCTACAGGAACAAGACAGAAAAACAAATAAATACAACTGCAGCTGGCACGGCAATTGTGCCTCTGCCCCCAAGCAACAGTCTGGTGACATAAAATTATAAACCTTAAAAATCTCACATAATTGCTGTTGATCATTTTGGAGACAAAATGGAAATTATTTTCTTAATTAAGTTCAGACCCATAAAATATTCATAGAAAGGTAGACAGACAGACGGACAGCTAGATACAGAGAGAGGCAGATGATTCATTCTATAGATCTGTGTGCTTGTTCATATAGGCCTGTGTGCATAGCATTAACAATTCATTCGCAAAAGCGCTAAGGAAGAGAGCATGTGTGTATTCGCATTGCTATCAGAAATAAATGTACGTTGCAACTGAGGTGGACTGATAAAGGATTAATAAAAAGTCACCGCCAGGGTATCGGGGAAAAAAAAAAATCCATTTCTCTTAATTTACTTAAAAAAAAAAAAAAGAAAGAAAGAAAAAGGAAAGAAAAGAAAACAGAGAGAGAGATGACCATAATTTCTTTTTAAAATGCTGTCTTTCTGAATAAAATAATCTTTGTAAACGCCTTATTAGCTGCTACCCTGAGTAGAATTCAACGCTGTAGCTGCTCAGACTCAGAAGCCTTCCTGTACCACCTGTACTATGGATGTGTACATGTTCACGTTTAAGGAATCGACCAGGTATCCCTAATTGCAACTTTGCGTTTATTTGGACAAACCAACCCATTCGTTTGCACGGCCAGAGGTCCGAAGGCTGCTGTTGCTATGAATTAAATTTGCAAAAAGAGAGTGAGTTTCGTTGGTTGTGGGTTTGTTTTGTTGGGTTTTTTTTCTTCTCCCCCATCACCTTTTTTTAACAGAAACCTTCCTCGGGTTGGGCGTGAAGGGGAGGAGGGGGGAAATCTGGCGCTCCGGAGCGACATCACCTCTCCGCCTATAATTGTTTGACACATGCCCTGTTGTCACAAAGTGGGGTTGTTTCCCAGACCCTGCTGGAAAAAAAAAAAAAAAAAAAAAAAAAAAAAAAAAGGTGCAAAGTAATAATGAGTGTTTAACAAGGCTCATAAATCAGGGCTGATGAGAAGCGCTCAGGACGGACACACGGAGGCGACGGGGCCTGGCAGCGGGTGACCAAGGTCCTACGGAGCCGCAACCGGGCTACCGGCACCCCCCCAAAAAGTACCCGTCGTCAAATGACACACGGTCCCATGCTCAATCAGATAGAATACTCTTAATGAAAACTCAGTCAACTGATCCAAATAGTCGGCAGTCGGCGCATAATTAGAATCTAGGCGAGATATATTAAATTAATGGATTCAGTCCTGCACAGATGTATCATTAAAATGTATAGGATTGATACTTAACATGGTAGAGTTATTTTAAACTTACACATAAAAAAAGACAGCGAGGGGAAAAGAAAGAAAGAAAGAAAGAAAGAAGAAAAAAAAAAAGAGAGAGACAGTGAAACTACCTGCTGAGAACAGTCAGAAAATTAGCAACATACGGATAATCTATTATTTGGCACTTTTCCCCCCGCCCTGCGCGTTCTTTCCACAGGAAAGAAAATTGAAACAGACTATTAACTGAAGAGATCATCTCAAATTTTTTTTCGCCCGTTACCGGTGCGAGCTGAAAACCAAGAGAGGATTTGCAAAAGAAATCGTTACCGGGATGTTTGAGAGCGGTCCCCGAATTAAATGAAAACTTTTCTTCCCAAGCCACAAACAAGGCGCTTTAGCGATTAAGCCTCCCTTTCTTTGGCTCGCCTCTTATTCTCGACGCCGCATAACCCCCGCATTTTACTAACGGGTTCCGTACGCGGGTGTAGCTGCGGGCAGGGACGGCGCACGACCGCGTGTATCTCCGTGGAAATTCCACGGGTGAACCGTAGCCTAGCAAATCTCTGAACTCCACTCTCAGGCTGCGCTCTGCTTAGTCTCCTATTCTCCCCATAGTTAGGTGTCTCCTTTCAACATCTCTGTCATCTCCATTTGAAGATATTTTCAGCGGTTTATCACTGCCATCTCCAGCCCTGCACATTTGCAGCAGGTTATCACAATTGCCAGTCCCCCCTGGCTGATGTGTTGCGCTGATTACCATCAGTGCCCTCAGATATTTGGTGCGGATTCCCAGCACTGCAATATCCACTCTTAGGACATCTGGAGCAGATCAAAATCACTGACTTCATTTTTTAGTAGAGTCAGTGTTAAAGCTTCACATAGCCTCTTCGCAAACATACCCTTTAGTCAATCCCTGCAGCACCAGCCTGGAGTTAAAATTCGGCCAAGCAGCGACCCCTATGTCTGGATTTGCATTTCTTATCGGACCCCTATCTACACTGATTTGTTAATAATAAAGAGAAAATCTCTTGGCAGTGGATGCATCGCCTTAAGAAACTGGCAGGATCAGTGGTCTTAGCAAACTCCTGCTCCAGAAAGGCTCTTTAAGGAGAAGTTTATCTGCCCAATGATCTTTGAATTATGTGAGCGTGGCCATTTAGGTCGATTTACTTTAAACAGTATACAATTTATTTTAAGCGATTACCTTAGGTATAATCACATTATACCCAGCGCTGCTCTATATTTCTCGCCCGCCTGTTTTCAGACGTGCAGCCGCTCTCCAACGGGAAGGTGACTCTGCTTTTCACTCTCAGCCCAAATCCTCTTCTGCTACGTGACTGTTTATCGTCTTTAAAAACGCTGTTCGGCTAATGAGTTGGCACCGCACTCCTTTTTGTTAGGTTTTGCCGAAAGTTAAGGAGGCATTCGAGCAACCAAAATACAGATCTCAGGGGGGGGGAAAAAAAAAAAAAAAGGAGTAAAAAGAAGAGATATCTTTTTTTTTCCGAATTATGTTTAAAATTACTTTTTTTTTTTTAACAGTATTTTATTCCATCTCTTAGCAATTTCAAGCTAATTTCTGGATAGGGGGGTTGACCACACCAACCTTTTGGACTGTTTAGGTCTTGGGTTTAGGGAAAGATTTTCTTGGTGCTTCTGGCAGCTGCTGCTGATGTTTGTAATTTTCCGTACAGTTTCGTTCTTTTCGCACTTTTGTTATTAAGCTCCTGCTATAGGTCTTGTATGGGGGGAAATAAACCCAGAATCTCCCAGACCTTCACTAAACTGATTTTCAAGCTAAGTAGCTTAGTGTAGCAGCTCTGGTCCCAGCTTACTTGCACGGGGGGGGGGGGGGGGGGGGGGGGGGGGCGAAATTAAAAAAGGCTTTGAAAGGTTGCCTACCAAAGTGACTTAATAAACCGTCAGAAAAATGGGCAATGTCCAATGCAGGAGCAGGAATCGCGTGGTAAGGGATTGGCATTTACTGATCAGAATTGCGCATAATTAATGGCGTTCGCAGGACCCTGCTCATCCTTGCGCCGGGAACTTTACAGATGAGGAACAAAGCTCTCCTCCCAGTCTTGCAACTTTCCCCCTCCTCGGCGGGTTTCTTTTCTTTTCTTTTCTTTTCTTTTCTTTTCTTTTCTTTTCTTTTCTTTTCTTTTCTTTTCTTTTCTTTTCTTTTCTTTTCTTTTCTTTTCTTTTCTTTTCTTTTCTTTTCTTTTCTTTTCTTTTCTTTTCTTTTCTTTTCTCCCTCCTATTTTTGTCCTGTTTCTTCCCCCCCCCCCCGCCCCTCCCAAATCACCCTTACAGGTAACCTTCACTTTGTATTTATTTGCTCTATTTCCACGCAAGGTGAAGAATAGCAAAGTTCGCCCCGAAAAGATGCTGGGCTGATAGAAAAAGCAAGTGAGACTTTTTTTTCTTTCTTTCTTTCTTTTTTTTTTTTTTTTCTTCCCCCCTGAACCGATCTGAGCAGGATGGGGGCGGGTGGGGGAGGGGATGACTCACATTTCTTAAGCCTCCAAGTGGAAACCTTTTCTGGATACACATTCCACCCAGCTCTAAAGCGCTAAGAAGATTTCGGCAGCGTCGGTGCCTTATCCCACCTTTATTTACCTGCAGCCCTTGTAATGTGACCCTTCCATTCGCAAAACCCCGCTGCAATTTGCAAGCCCCTCTCAGCTTTGTCACGGCGGTGCATTTTTTTGGCTGAGGGTCGCTCTCTTCCTTGGAGGGTGAGATTTTGGACCGGGGGGTGGTGATGGGGTGTGTGTGGGGGGGAGAAGTCCTCCTCGCCTTTAGACATAGGAAGGGGAAAAGCTCCCTGTTTCCAGCTGCTGGGGGAAGGAAGTTTAAGCAACTCTCTGAGACGGAGCGGTTCCCTGGAGCGTGGGGAGGGAAAGGCTGGCCGGGTTTAGAGACACCCCGCAGGGGTTTTTTGCAGGAGGGGAGGCATCTCCCCCCGCAGAAGCGGCCACCGGTCCCCGGCGGGACCGGGCTCAACCCGCGGCTGCAAACCGGGAGCGGGGGCGCGAAGCCCCGCGGAGGGGCGCGGACTTTAGGAGCTGGCTCTAACCCTGGGCTCGGCAAAAGGAAAGAGACACCCGTGGGCCACCCCCCCCCCCCCCTCCAAACACCCCACTCCCCCCCCCCCCCGGTCCCTTCCCTCCCACCGCCAAACACTTGCATCCCGAAAAGCCGCGGCCCTTCGCGTCTGCGGCCCCTTCCTCGGTGTCCCCTTGAGGAAAAGCTCGGCGGTCCCGTCCGCCCCTTCAGCACAAAAGACGAAGCTCCCGCTGAGGCTGGGGGCTGCCCCAAGGGGCGGCAGTTCCCTTCCCTTCCCCCGTACCCGATGGAACCAGAACGGCCAAATCCCACCGCCGGTTCCCGGCCGGACCCGTAGGGCAGAACGGCCTCCGGGCAGTCCCGCTGGAGCTGGGGGGGGGGGGGCCCCAAGAAAAACCCAGCCCTCGGACAGCCGCCCCCCTCCACCCCCCCATTTTAGCCAGTAGGGGTAGGGTGGGGGGTGCTGGGAGGGCCCCGGCAGCGATTGGAAAAGGGAAGTTTGCGGGGCCGGCCGGGAGGTTGGAGGCTGTGGGAGCCCCGGAGGGGTAACGGGGGAGCCCCCCCGGTACGTCGAGGGTAGGTGGCGAGACGACGGGGAGGTGACAACGGTGACAACCCACGTCCTTCAAGGCGGCCGAGTCCCTCGGTCCCTCGCAGAGGAGTCCTTTGTCTCCCGCTGCACCTTCCACCCCCGCTCCGAGGGGAAAAGGGGAAGAAGAAGGGAGGAAAAAAAAAAAAAAAAGAAAAAAAAAAATCCCTTCCTCTAATCACTGCTGTTAATGACGAGAAGGGCAACGGCTCGTTTTGGTCCTTTCCCACCCCCTCCCCATGCGTTTCTTTCGGTCCCCGCTGAACTGGATGGAAGTTTTGACAATCTACAAGCCACTGCCACCCCCTCCCACCACCCCCCCTCGGGGGCGAGGCCTGGGGGTCTCCTGTGCCCCTCGGAATACATGTTGATTTGCGGGATTATTTATTGCTAATATTCCGAGAACTATCGCAATGCTTCTGATAATTGTCCCTGAGTGTCAATCGGTCGGCAGGGCATGAGGAGGAGAAAGGGCGGGGTGAGGGGGGGGGGGAGCGAGATAGCTGCGGGTCTTTTTTTTTTCTTTTTTTTTTTTTTTTTAAACTAAAGATTCTGCTGGGAAGAACTGCTAGGAGCCTTTTGACTTTCAGCAAAGTTGTGTGTGTGTGGCGTTTGTGGATTGCTATAGATAGACCGCGTTTATTTATTTATTTATTTATATTCTCTCTCTCTTTTTTTTTTTTTTTTAGTGGTAAATTGTTACAAGTCGCCTGGCTGCAACCACCCCCCCCCCCCCCTTTTTCCTCTCACGGCCACTCTCGTTTGTTCCCGACTCCAACGCCGACAAGGGGGACTCAATGTTAAAGGTGGGAAAAAAAAAAAAAAAAAAACCAACAAAAAAAAAAAACACCCAGCAACACAGTTGTTTTTGTTAAAAGGGGACACACTAAGGCTGCGAAACAGCAAAACCCCAATGTTGGACAGCTGTAAAATCGTGTAGACAGGTTGTCATACAGCAGTGGGGGCTTTTTTTTTTTTTTTTTTTTTTTTTTTTACTGAAAGGAGCCCATTGCTCAACCATTAAATCCACACACACGGCACGGCACGGCAGCTGCGCGGACGTACCGCACAAGCGCACACGCACACGCGAGGCACGGAGGAAAAAGTGGCCCGGGCTGGGCTGCGCACCACGTGCTGCACCGAGGGGGGCGGGCGTGGGGTGGGGTGTGTGTGTGGGGGGGGGGGGGCGTGGGGGCGGCGCTTGCAGCTCAAGTGGGTGCCAATCAAAACATCAACTTCAAATTGTATCTGAAAGATCAGCCTAGGACCTAAGGGCAGACACATCAGTTGGAGCTCAATTGTTGATCAGATCACATCTAAGGGATTTAGGAGCACAGAAGAGCCGAGATTTGAGGAAAGGCACCCCACTGAATCCTTCCACACTCCTCCTCCATACCTAGGTTGCAATATATCTCTGACAGAAAGAAATCAGAACGAAAAAAAGAAAATTACCGGCTCGAGTTCTGGTCTCTCGCCCTGCCTGACTCCAGTAAAGAGAGAGGGGGGGAAGGAAAAAGACAGAAAGAGAGACAGAAAGAAAGAAAGAGAGATCCAGAGAAGCCCGGGTTTGTTCCGCTCCCCTCCCCGGCTATTCAGACTCCCTCCTCCCCCTTCTTTTTTTTTTTTTTTTTTTTTTTTTAATAATTCCTTCCCCCCCTCCCCCCCCGGCATTTTTTTTTTTTTTTTTTTTTTTTTTTTTTTTTATATTTCTGCCGCTTCAACCGCCGCCGCCAGTGCCGCCTCCTCCTCCTCCTCCTCCGCCGCTGTGCCCTCGCCCCGGAGATGTCCTTCCCCCAGCTGGGTTACCCGCAGTATCTCAGCGCCAGCCAGGCTGTGTACGGAAGCGACCGGCCCGGGGTACTGGCCGCAGCCGCCGCCGCAGCAGCAGCAGCCGCAGCCGCTTCGGGTCGGCCGGCGGGGACCGAATTGGGCAGCGGTTCGGCCGCTGTCACCTCGGTGCTGGGCATGTACGCCGGTCCCTACAGCGCCCCCAACTACAGCGCCTTCCTGCCCTACACCGCCGACCTCGGCCTCTTCTCCCAAATGGTGAGTGAGCTCCGAGATGCCTTACACCCCCCCCCCCCCCCCATCCCACCTCAATCCCCCCCGCCTCAACCCACCCCGGGCCCGCGGGTGGAGGCCGCCGAACCGCTTGATGGCCGGGGAACTGGGGGGGGGGGGGGGGGGGGGGGGGAGTGTGTGTGTCGGTGGGTCGGAGAGGGAGAGATGAGGGGTCGGGGGGGGGGGGGGGCGACGGGCACCGTCTGCCCCCATCCCGTCGTTCCAGCCGGGCAAAACTCGGCTCCGAGTTTTTGTCTTTTTTTTTTTTTTTTTCTTCTTGGCGGTGAAAGAGCTGAGCAGGGCTGCTGCCTCCGTGTTGTCGGCTTTCCCTAGCAACTCGGCTTCTTCCCCCCCCTCGCCTTGTCGTTATTGGTGTTGTTGTTGACGGGTGATACTCTCGGTCCTGTTGTTTCGATCGCCTTTCCAGCGCTCTCCTCTCCCCCCCCCACCCCCCCGGGTCCTTTTCTTTGCCGCCGAGCTATAAACAGGTTCCGTCCGAAAGGCCAAAGTGCAGCGTCGGGAGCGGGTACGCCCGTTTATTTCGCGACCTTTTCCTTCGAGCCTTAAAAATGGCCCGTTCCCTTCCCCGAACTTTTCTTCCTCTGATGATGGCGAGTACGGTAGATGGGATTTGCATCAAGCGAAGGAGGGCATCTACATCCCATTCCGTGCATGGGAGCAGAAAGGCATATTGGCGTTAACTCTAAAACAAATTGCCGCCACCCAGATTGTCCTCGGATCTCTTTTGGCCTTTTCTTTAGAACGCTATAGTTAAAAAGTGAAACGGCTTGTTTGTTTGTTTTCTTTTTAAACTAACTGGTTTTATCTCTGGTGTCGGTCAAACGGTTTCGTTGCTAGTATCTCCAAATTTCTCGGCGGCGGTACGCATAGGTTCCACTTAGTTTCTGAATGCCCCTCTTTTCTCTTCCCCCCCCCCCCCGCCCCGAAACATAAAAGTGTGAATATTTATAACCGGGTGCACGCGAGGCGTAACTTGCGAGGGTTTTTAATACATAGATGTCGGCAAGTAGGGAGATACGCTGTCGAACAAGGGTCAGCATCTGAAAACAGATCATTTGGTGCTGCAAACATTTCCTGCGAAGGCACTTCTAACAGCATGCGTTTCCTACTTTTTTTAACCTTGATTTTGGAAATGCAGTAAAAGTTGAGACGGCAGCAATGAGTGATTTACAAGTGGCTTCTTCAAAAGAATTCCCAGCAGAGATTACACAAAAAAATATCATTTCAGCAACAATAACAAAAGACAGCGGAATAAAGGGAGTGCAGAAAGCCTACTCTGTAACACATTACAAAAATTACATCGGGCTTCTCTTTGTGTATAAGCTTTGCCTCTGAAATTGAAATACACGGTCCTTTTTAACTGCTTGACAAAGTTAGGTTAGTTTCTTTCGCGGACATTTTTGAAGAGGTTCGTTTTTAAGGCTGACACAAATTTCGCAAGAGTAATACTTAGTACGTCTTTCTGGACTAGAAAAAAAAAAAAGCGCGAGGCTGTAGTAGAAGCAAGAAAAAAAGAAAACGGCTTCGAATGTTAGCTCTTTAGGAACAGTTCCCTTTCCTCCTTGCAAAGTATCCTGGCATTTTACTAGAGTGATTTACCATGACGGCGATATTTTGAAATAAATTCTAAAACGCAGAGACTTTGTAAATGGAGGGCTAAAATATTAAGTTAATATCTGGACAATTTGCGGCAATAATGAGGCCTAATGAGGTTGCTAGAAAGATAAAATGTTATTTACCAAAACACCTGATGGGATAATTTGACTTGCTGTGTTTTACTACTGATGATAAAAAGAATATTGATTGCGAATAAATCACCGTCTCTAAACGCTTGTAAACAATTTGTGTTTGCTCTGCCCACATCAAAGTAAAACTTATGAGATAAAGTGTCTGCCTATCCATATTCTACAATGCGTGGATCAGTTGCCATTCCAGAGTTTAAAGGCTCTTCCAACAGTTAGAAGTTAATGTTTTACACCAGAATCTTAGCGTATGATTTGGGGGGGCGAAGGCGGGGGCGGGGGGGATTGGCTTGTGTGTGGAAAATCTCTTACATTGTAAGTGTCTTCGTAGTGAAGTTGTGCATTCATCTCCCCGGGCTCGTCTCACGCCAACTCCTTTTAAAGGCAGATCTGGGGCCAAGGAAGAATGCTCTGCATGCATTGGTAATATCCTCCTGGATATTTTGCAGAGAAACGCGACGCTGCGCGCAGGCAGGAGTTTGTAACCGAGGTGTAGTACCTGCTTTCTCTGCCTGAGAATTTCGAGGGCACAGTAAACCGTCTCGCCGAGGCGAAGTTGCTGCCTTTCCGTCCTTTGGTTTGATTTGGTTTGCGGCGAAAATACGCATTACGCCTGGCGGAGCCCGGCTTAGCCCCTCTCCTTTCCCTTCCCTGCAAGAAGGGGGGATCGTTTGGGAATACCTCTGTCAGATCTAAACGTGAAGAGCCTGGAGCGGGGAGGGCCGAATTTGCCTGCGAAGACCCTTTGCACGGCTCAAAGGCGTACTCTGGCTCCCGGAGTAGCCTATTCAGGTCTGTTAGAGACGCTAACGAGATAATTGATGTGCTTTTTCCTCTCCGCTTGTCTGAATGTGTTGCAGGGCTCCCAGTACGAGCTGAAAGATAATCCGGGTGTCCACCCTGCTACCTTTGCTGCCCACACCGCCCCCGGCTATTATCCCTACGGACAGTTCCAGTACGGGGACCCGGGGCGGCCCAAAAACGCCACCCGGGAGAGCACCAGCACCCTCAAGGCCTGGCTCAACGAGCACCGCAAGAACCCCTACCCCACCAAGGGCGAGAAGATCATGCTGGCCATCATCACCAAGATGACCCTCACCCAGGTCTCCACCTGGTTCGCCAACGCCCGCCGCCGGCTCAAGAAGGAGAACAAGGTCACCTGGGGCTCCAGGAGTAAGGACCAAGAAGACGCGAACCTCTTCGGGAGTGACAACGAGGGGGACCCCGAGAAGAACGAAGACGACGAGGAAATCGACCTGGAGAGCATAGACATCGACAAGATCGACGAGAACGATGGGGAGCAGAGCAACGAGGAAGAGGAGGAGAAGCCCGAGCTCCTGAGACAAAGCAGCGAAGAGGAGCACTTGGAAAAGGAGAAGGATTTGGCACTGTCGGGCTCCGAAGGGCTGAAACCCAAAGACGCGCTGGCCATGGTGAAGGAGGCCTCTGACAACAGCACGCGAATCATCAGTCCCGGGGGACAGAACAATTTACAGATGCCATCTCACAGCAAACCCAAGATTTGGTCTTTGGCAGAGACGGCGACCAGTCCCGACGGTGCCCTGAAATCCTCTCCCCCTCCGCCCCCTCCTCCCCAGGTTAACCACACTTCCCCACAGATCCAGCACCCCGCTTTTCTCCCTAGCCATGGACTCTACACGTGCCAGATTGGCAAATTTCACAACTGGACAAATGGGGCTTTCCTCACTCAAAGTTCCCTGCTAAATGTGAGGTCCTTTTTGGGAGTAAATCACCACCACGCTGCTCATCATAATCACCACCTCCAGGCCCAGCAACAACCTTCTGTTTTAACAGCAACCCTGGGAGCCCTAAGCAGTGAAAAACCTTCCGAGAGGACCAGTCCCAAACACATAGGTAATGAATGCACCAGGCAGCCACTCCTCCCTCCACCCCCAACACAGGCACATGAACTTCTCCTTGAGGAATGGTGTCAGATCCAGCCCTGGTGTAACTGATTGCTTTTAACGGAGTTACAGTTTACCCTAGCGTTGGTTGGTTTTGTTTTGGTTTTTTTTTTTTCTCTTTTTTTTTTTTTTTTCTCCTGGAGCATGTTGATTGCATACATTAAGCCCATTTCATGTGGGCTATTACATTCTCAGCCTATACGCCCATCAAATAAGATGAGAATGTGGGACTAGCGCTGTGAAACATAGTGAGTTTTGCTTCCCTTCCCTCCTTCCTGACCCTCATCTCCCAATAATTTCTATGACAGTCAAAAATGTGGCAAGAAAAGCTTGCATACTCCTTAAATACTGAAAGTAGGGAACAGTGCTCTACACACAAACACGTATATACCTACACACGTCTGAACAAGAGGGTGAGAGGGAGGTGTGTTCTCTGCACACTGTCCAGATTTTTATTGTTGCTATTCTAAAATGGTTCTCCTGTTTTTGTTGTTTGTTTTTTTTTTTTTTTTTTTTCTCCTTCTGTCTTCTTCTAGAAAGAGAAAATGTACCAAGAACTGAATCCCCACCTCAGCCGCTAAAATCGCCCTTCCAGCCTGTCCGTGACAAGTGAGTTTGTTTGTTTGTTTTCACTGCAGGAATGTTACTTATGTGAAACAGAGTGTTTGAATAATAAAGACTAATTATAACACCTAATCATCACCATAATAATACATACAGACAACAAGAAAAACACAGAAGTTGCTGTAATCTTTTCAAAGTTAGGCTAAATTGCAATTGTACATAGCCAGCCTGTAACTTTTCTGAAACTTAACAGACCTCAAAGATCTTGTGTTAATTACACCAGTGACAATGATTTCTGTGCAATTAACTAATACTAGGATGCTATAGCAATAGACAGGCAATTATAGGAAAGGATTCTCTCTCTTTTTATTTTTTTTTTTTCTGAAAGATTGTTACGTCTTTTTTTTTTTTTTCCCCCCCCCTTCCTCCCTTCCCCCCTGCAGCTCTTTGGCTCAGCAAGAGGGAACACCGAGAATTTTAACAGCTCTCCCTTCCGCTTGATTAAATGGTTTGGTGAAAAAAATATTACAGAGACTGGTATTAAGGACAGAAAAGAAAAAAAAAAAAAAAAAAAAAAAAGGAAAAGATATAAACGACTCCCATCAATCTCTTTTTGCAATAAGGTGGTGCAAATCCATAAAAGCGATTACACAAATCTGTAGATGGATCCCCTTCTTCATTGTACCATTTCAGATCGTGTTATTCTAACCATTCTTGGATTATTTGTTTGGTAAATGTTTCCCATGTGTTTGTGTTTTTTCTGTATATAGAGTGATTTCAGATTGTAAATAGCGCGTCAGCAAAACTTGTCTAAATCATATATTTTTGTCTAATAAACTAAATGAAATTATGAGCTCTCTTCAGGTATGTATTCTGTTGCTGCAGATCTTATAAGTATATTACAAATCTATTCAAACATTTATAACTTGTTTTCTAAAAAGTCAAGTCTTTTTGCCTTTGGGTAAGTGAAACTTGAAAATACCAAATCCGAGCTTCTAATGACTCTTGTAGCTATTTTATCGAAAACAAGCTGCGAGCTTCCCTTTTCGGACACGTTAGAGTTAGGAAGCTGAGTGAAGCTGGTTCTTGCCTAGTAAAATTAAAGATATTTTTTTCAATTGTGATGAATCAGACGTGTCCTGTAGGATCCATTTTCCCAACATAAATTGATCTGACTTCCACTTACGTTATAAAATACGTTCTTGAAAATGGAAGGGACAAATTTCCTCACAGTTACCTAGCGTGTAACTCTGCTGTCCGAGTCCGTTCCTAAATTGGATCAAGAGCTTTAGTGCTTTGGTATACATTCCGACCGAAGCCGAAAAACCCAATAGATGAGGAAATAGAATTATTTGTAATGATTTACGCTTTAAATAAACACAGAGGAAATACGACCGTGGACGATCTTTCCCTGGGAGATTAAGCATAGTCTTAGCAGAAAAAAGGAAAAAGAAAGAAAGAAAGAAAGAAAAAAAAAGATGGCAGCTCTTGCACTTCCCAGAAGAAAGTTCTGCGATTCCGATCTGTTGGTTAAAAAGAGACTGAGAGAGACAATCTATCGGTTTATAAAGGCATTAATCTTCCAAAGACGGTCCGTTAAAATGTGTAATATTTTGAGTGTTTACTTCTTTTTTTCTCCTAAATGAGAACACTAAATGAGCATTGAGGTGCTAATAAGATACCAGATGGTTGTTGATGGTGGAAAATGGAAAGAAGCAGCTGGGAAAGTCATTAAGAAATAATGTGGTGACGCCCTATCCAAACTGAACCAACCTCAGCCTAGGACTTGCCGGAAACAAGATGAGATTTTCAAATAAAATATTAATAAAATTCTTGTCAGAGGTCAGAATATTGATCTTGATTTAGCTGCAAAATCATCGCAAGCAAAGAGGGGGCTCGGTAAACTATCGCTTAGGGATCTGTTGACAAAGCAGCGGAGGCGGTAGGCTTCTACTTTTTTTTGCGTTTTTCAGATGGATCAGAGAAACAGATCGGACGAAACAGATTTTGTGCGGGGTATCTGAAGGGCTGTCTCTGAAAACAGACGCATTTTGACATCCTGCGGCTCCCAGCGTAGCATCAATTAGTTTGCTTTTTGGCATTTAGCTGGTTTGTTTTTCCTAAATCCCAGGCAGTCCCGCGTGGGTAACGGTTCCAACAAAAGAGTATATTACAGTTTTAACCGAACCATGATAACTTGGCTTGCAGTGAGGACGAGGGAGAGGGAAGAGGTTTTGGGGAAAAAAAAATAATAATAAGGGGGGGGGGGGGAGAGAAAAAAGACTTCACGCCTGTAAAGCCGAACGGCGCGTCAGGTCAGCGCTGGTGTAAACCTGACGGAATTGCTTTCTCTCTCCCACCAATTCACAAAAAAAGTAGCTGCTGCCCCTCGCCCCCTCCCTCAGCCCCGGTTCCCAAATTCCTCGCTGGCTGCACAGCCGGCCCCGAGCAACCCGTCGGGCCGGGGTACGGCCGGGGACCGCCCCGGCTCCCCTCCGTGAGGGGAGATGGCGCGTAGAGAGGGCTCTGCGAGGCGGAGCGAAGGTGCCAAATTGGCTGGGGAGGAGAGGGGATTTTTAATTGCGGAGAGCGAAGGACCGTGAGCGGGGGTCTCGGTGCCTGCGGGGGTCTGCGCCCGCTCGGAACCGTTCGGCTCCGCTCGGAACCGCTCGGCTGCGCCGAGCGGTTCCGAGCGGAGCCGAACGGTTCCGAGCGGGGCCGGGCTTTGGGCAGGCTCGCAGCGCCCTCTGTCGGCTGCGGGCGGCGCCGTCCCCTCGCCCGGCGGCGGCAGCCGGAGGTGCCCGGCCCCCTCGGCTCGGCTCCGTTCGGAACCGCTCGGCTCGGCTCGGCCGGGGATGGGGGGGAGGAAGGTGGGGGGGGAGGCTGCCTGCCTTTAATCCAGCCAGAAAGCCGGCAACATCCTCCGGAGTGTGCTTCCAGTTTTGATTATCCTCCGGAGAGTGATAATTCCCAATAGTTATCTGCTTGGCAGTTTTCCGCCTTTGGAAGCCTCAGCATCTCGAGAGCAGAGTCTGCTGCAGAACTTGATTTTTTTTTTTTTTTCTTGTTTTTTCCCCATCTGCTTGTTTGATTTTCCCACTCCCCCCCCCCCCCCCCCCCCCCTTCCCACCCACCCACCAGCCGCGATGCTTCCCTCCCCAACCAGCTGAGGGGGTGAACGAAGCCCCCCTCCGGGTCAGCGCCGTCCACAGCCTCTCCCCACCGCGCCCGGAGGGGCGAAAACACTCGGTTCCTGCCTCCCCCCCATCTCCCTTTTTCGGCTGGCGAAGGCGGGGCGGGGGTCAGCCCAGGAGGAACCCCCCTGGGGATCGTGGGCTGCGTGGTCGGACGGAGGGTGCTTGAGCCGCTTCCAAAGTTTCTGGACGGGAGAACAAGCGGCTTCCCCCCCCCCCCCCCCCACCTTAGAAAAGGGAATGCCGAAAAGTAGTGAGGGCAGCTGCAGCGCCGAGCTGAGAAACGTCCGTGTTGGTCAAGTGAGAAAAAGTCTCGCGTGGGTGCGTGCCTAAAGCGGCCCGGCGGTCCCCGGGGGCTGTTGCCTTTAGCCTAGGTGTCACCTGGAGGAGGAGAGGTAATTGCGTTTGTTTAATTACCGCAGGGAGCCCTCGGAGACCGCACACCCACGGTGCGGAACCGTGGAGCGGAGTGGGGCACACACCAACCCCCCCCCCCCCCCCATTCCGCCGGGAACCCCCCACGCCGGTTTTGGGAAGGAGCCGGGGGGGGAAGCTCCACATTCCCTAGGTTTCGCTTGTCACGTGCGAGGAATGATCGTTGACGTCACCCTGGCAGGAAAATAATTTGTAGTTTTTCTGTCATATTTTCCGTTTTCATCGAGATCCACCCTGGCAGATGTAGACCAGCAAATACCAGAGCGTAGGGAGAATAATAAAGGAGAAGCTTAAGCTAAACGATTCGCCTTAATTGGGAATGCTTCGAGCTGATAAGAGTAAATTGGAAAGTCCTAGTTTCCTACATTTTTCTTTTTTTTTTTTTTTTTTTTAAAGCGATGACAGTACCAGAACCTGATAAATAAAGTCAATAGGAAAATTTGCGTAGAATCGGATGGGAGCTACATGAAGCAATACTTCTTTTAGAACAACAACCGAGTGCCAAGATACATTTTCGTGCTCTTTAAGAGGGTGGCAGAAAACATTTTTCAAACGTGTTTGCATAATCCTCCATCCTCCTCCAGTAAAAATTGTCTCCCTGTCTTGTTTCAGTTATTATTTACTTAGCATTAACAGAAGAATGGCAGAAATCTGTGAAGAAAGCACACTGAAAAGTTGATATAATCTCGAGTTCAGTGAACTCCGAAACTAGCAGTTGCCAGAACGTACTAAAAGCAAACGGCAGCTTTACGGGGATTTGGCTTTGTCACAGGGACGTAGTTATGAAACGTGCTCATTGGTATGCGTGCCTCATTTTTTTATTCTTTTTCTATTTTATTCTGAAAAAGAAGTCTATTTTTAACTGGGGGGGGGGAAAAAACCCAACCAAAAAACAACCCACAAACAAGCCAGGAGAAAGGGAAAGAGAAAATTAGGAGGGTGCATGTGCTTAAAGCGTCTGGTTCCCGTGATCCCGTCATCCCTTTTTGTTGCTCCGGTTGAGTTTTTGACGCACTGCCTCCCCAACTTGTACAGTTGTACACCCCCTCCGCCGCCACCGGGTCCTGCAGCAGCCCCCATCGCGGGGTTCCTTACATCTCCCCGTAACTTTCATTGTGTGACCGTGTTTTCCTCTCGACCCCCCCCCCCCCCCCCAACCCCAACCCCAGCCTTTTTTTTTTCTTCTTTTTTTTTCATGGGCGCCGATCAATTATTCACAAGCGCATTTATCTCCCCTGCAATATGGAGAATTCATATTCATATCTCTGTTTTAGTGGCCTGACACTGATTAATGTAATATGCACCGCGGCTCCGAGCGCAGCCCCGCTCTATGAATCATGCGCTATAAAGTTTCAATCGTCCTT
Organism: Astur gentilis; assembly: GCF_929443795.1. Lineage (NCBI taxonomy): Eukaryota > Metazoa > Chordata > Aves > Accipitriformes > Accipitridae > Astur > Astur gentilis. Next base: position 14,582,170 of record NC_064906.1, on the reverse strand, counting down.
GTAGATGAGACTATTACAAAGAACGCAGAGCGGCGGGGGCGGGGAGGCCGGGGTTGGGGGGGACACACGGCAGGAGGAGATGGCTCCTCGCCGCTGCCGGCCACCGGCCCCGCGTTAAACATGTTGAAAGAACGAGGCGGCTTCCCCACCCTGGCCAGCCTCGCTCCTTGGGGAAGGGTCCGCCGGGGCCTTGCCTCCTTCCCCGACACCCTCACTCAGGCTGAGGCGGGAAAGGGCCGTGCTGGGCTGGGGATGCCTCGCCTCAGAGGTGAGGCGGGCTGCCCGGTGCCTGCCATGGCGGGTGGGCACCCCCAAGATGGGGAAGGGCTCTGACGGAGAAGGGGCTGAGGCCTACCCGGGCTGGGCCCCGTCTGGCCTACGGGGCCCAGCTCGCCCCGGGGTGTCATGGCGGAGGCCGGCTGGGGAGGGAAGGTGTTAAAGGAAGTCTCCGTCGCCTGGCTAGTTCCAGTGTTGTTAGGGGATTTTTATAATTTTGGGGTTTTTTTTAAAAATTTTTTTTTTTTAAATTCCCAAACGCCCTGAAAAGGCGAGGCGTAAAGAATGGCCCCGGGGCTGGCGGGAGGCACACAAGCAGCGCAAGGGAAGGGCCAACGAGTAAGAAGCGCCCTGCGAAATGGAGCCTCAAAACATGGGCCCCGCCGCTCCTCCTCCTTCCCCCTTGCCCCGCGGCTTGGTTTGGGGCTGAGGCGACCACCCCGCGTCCGGCACTGCCCGCCTCCCTTCAGGCCTGCCAGCGGACGGAGGCGAGACCCCGCCAGGCCCCGAAACCCGCCATGGGTCGGGCGGCTGCGGTTGTAAACCAGCTGGGGCAGGTCGCAGCCGGTCTGCGGGAAGCGGGAGGCAGCCATGAGGGACCACCGGTCCCCCCTTCTGCCGGGAAGGGCCTGCGGCCGGCGGCGGCTCCATAGGGGCTGCGGTGAGGAGGGACGTGGGGCCCGATTCCCGTCTTCGAGCTGCCAAGTTTTACGTTTCGGCAGTAAATCTTACCTGGGACTAACAAATCAAGTAAAACGTTGGAACATGTAATAAATGTGGCCCGCGTGGCGTGTTTTTGCAGTGAAAAGTTGCAGGAACGGCTCCTGGCGAGGTTGGTGTTCCCCATTGTGCGGTGCCCCCATGCAGTGCCGTTCATAGCTTGCCCGTAAAACCAGCCATGTGGACAGGAATCGCTGGAAGTACCAGGAGGCTGAAAACCCCATAGAAATAGGTATTCAAAATTTAAGACTTCGAAAATATGAGCTCTTAAAACTAAACAATGTACTTCTGTGAGGAATTAATTTACTCGAGTCCCGTCACCGTTATTAATATTAGTTTTGGCATCTCTTTTGTGCGTGTGAAGAGAATACGTGCATAGGCGTTTGTAAAAAAAGTGGAAAAAAAAATACACCTTTTATCTGTTTTTACTTACTTTAATTAGCATTACAGACATCCTTCATGTCTGATAGGCAAACTTGTTTCCCAACGTGTTCCTCGGGAGTCGAGCTAATGCAAAAATGCAAACGCGGGGCACACACCAAGTCCTGGTAGTGCCTCTCCTGAGAGAATAGAAAGCGCCGGTGTAAACTCCGTGTAGAATTAAAGGCGAGTTTAAAAAGTAACATTTATTTTTATTCCAGATTTATGGCTGACCCGTAGATAATTAAAGGTTTTATTTTGAGCTGTTGGCCCCACACAATACATTGTCCTTTGTTGCTGCGCAAGTAGCGCTTTCCCTGCGCTGCCTACGGTTCAAAAACAATGAAGCAATCCATTTATTTTGTTGGTCAATTGTAGCACAAAGTGAGGTGGTCAGTGTGGAAAGTTTATCACTGTCTTGTCCCTTTGGAGGAGGCAGAGCATTCACACACCCTCTGCCCCAGTACACAAATGTCAGTCTTTTTGCAGGCTGCTGTTTTCCTTTTGAAGATGCCGATGGTGTCTCTGATCCACTAATCCATTTATCCAGTTTCATGAGTGCATTGGCTGAATACGCTCACAATAGCCTTGCCCAGCTGGAAACAAGAAGTCAGTGAGTGCAGCCGGCACACCCACCGATGCCTGACACCACTCTCGGATGAGGCTGGAGTGCTTGTCTCAAAAAAAAAAAAAAAAAGACCCCCATCCCAACCCAAAACAAACCCCCCGGAGCCCCCAACCTGCCGCAATGTGCCCAACGCTCTGATCCTCCCCTCCCTGAGAACAGAAGTATTTTTAGCATCGTCTATAGCATGCTACGGGGCTGCATTATTTTCATGAGATTCGGCTGCGTCAACGAGGGTTGAAGCACGCTGGAGGAAAAAAAAAATGCCTCCGGGACTCTGCAAACAAGTGCGCATTAAAGAAACTGGTCAGTTGCTGCCAAGGGGGAGGGGGCACGGGAGAGGCAGCGGGCAACGGGCTTCCATTTGTGTTCGGTGCTGTGCCGTTACTTGCCAGCTTTTTATTACATTTTAAATGTATGTTTAATTACCAGTGTTATTGGTAATAACAGAATGTTTGAAAATATTAAATACATTTGTGAGCTTGTGCGAAAAAGAAGTTAAAAGGTGTTCGGTGCACAGAATGTTAAAAAGATCTCACAATGAAGTGATTAACATTTTTATGAATAAAATTAATCACGCATTAACTCTGCAGCTCAATACATCTGAATGCCAAATGTTGCACAGCAGCCCTTTCCCCTAAACCCAAGAATTTTGGATGCAGTATTGACCCACATCAAACACTCGTCTATTAGTAATGGCAGTGTAGTTATGAGAAGATATTTTAATAATGTACATTTACATTTGAGGCAAGCAAATAAAAGGGAGAAAATAAATCGGGGGTATTTTGTCAGCATTTGTGAGGACTGGTAGTCACATAAAATACATTAAGAAGCAGTCAATAGGGGCAACTGTTTGGAGAAAAAAGAAGTTTATGTGGCGCTCACGGAGGCAAACAGCAAAGTCACCGTAGTAAACAGATTCCAGTAGATTGCGCTGAGCTCTCCTTGGCTCTTAGTAGCGCTCTTATTGTTCTGGGCAAAGCTTATTAGGTTTTAAGATGGGAGCTTACCATTATTAAAATATCCACTGTGTCAGATAATAAAATGTGATCTCTCTCTCTTTCTCTCTCTCTTTTCCTCTGTGTGTGTGTGTGTGTGTGTGTGTATATGTGCGCGCACGTGCGTGTGTGTGTTTTCTAATCTCTTGCCACTGTGGTTTTGGGATTATTCCAGCAGGCTGTACAAAGAGAAGCAAAGGCATCTGAAGTGTCACTCTACAGCTGTGGCAAAGTAACAGAATTTCCATTTTGTTGATGCTCCCAGCACATGTGTGCAGCAGAAGGTGATATCAAAGGAGCCGTTCTTCCTCAGTTCTGCACATTATTTTTCACTGCTGTGGCGAATCTCTCTGAGCTCCGTGAACCAATAAAACAACGGTCCCTGTTTGAGTTGATATATTAATATTTACTGAGGATTTGCAAGGTCGGGGCTAAATGTCAGCAGATTGCTGGGGCAGTACTGTGGGGAATAATTAAACAAATCTCACAGCAGTTCAGCCTCCTAACATCTTTATTAATCTTTTTTTTTTTTTTTTTTTTTTCCCCTTTCCTGAAACAGTACACTGAAATATTGCTTTTTCAACCTTAGCGAAGATTTGGGAGAAGTTTAATAATAAAATCCTGGATTGGAGGTATTTGTTTTTGACAGTTTCTTGGCCCACTTGCCCGCAGATGTTAGTTAGTTGTGAAGGCTATGATGTGTGAATTATCACCAAGCTGCTGGGATTCTCACCTGCCTCTCCATCAAATTCGTCTTGACCAGTCTGCCAAGCACAATAATATTGCTGCTATAAACGGAGACCCAAATTGGCTTCATTAAATAGTGGGTCCACTTCTCTAAGGGAAGAAACTGGAGGACCCCAATTCAGTATGCATGTCTCCCTTAACGTGATTATAGCATGCACTTTAGTACAACTTAGACAATTCTCTTTAATAAGCTTCATAATTAGTGTTGGGATGCCTCATTACAAGTCATTGCCTGTAGCAGTCCTAGGCCAAACAGCCCTTCTCAATCTGATTTATTTTATTTTTTTAATTTTTTTTTTATCAGGCAGCAGGAGCTGTCTAGAGCTTTTTGTTTGTATAATGGGGACTTGCATTAAGCCCCCAGTGTAAAAATACCACAAGGAAATTAATTGCTTCTGTGCAGATTCACCACAGATGTGTCCTGTTATGGGGAATGGTATATTTCTGACATTGCTATACTGCAGTGTGCTGGGAGGGAAAAAAAAAAAAAAGTTTGGAAAAGCTACAAATGCAAACATATTATCATCCATATAGATTCCTTATGTTGTAACTGAAAACAAGGAGATTTTTAAAGTGTGTCAGAGCCTTCAAGCCTTTTTTGAAATAAAGTGGATTTTTTTCGGATTTTTTTTTTTTTTAAATACTCAAAACCCACTAATAAAATACACATGGCCACATACTCTGTTTGGTACTGGCTGATAAATGTGCTACTTAAAATAACACACACGAGGAGTGCGGTGACTCAACGCAATAAGAAGGCTGACACACAAAGCCGCCCTCAAGGTCAGTGGTTTGTTATCTATCACTGTTGGTCAGGTTGTGAATCACAGCTGCAAGTTTCAGCAAGTTAAGGGGAGGAGGAGCATTTAGAGTGCTTGCCCTGTGGAAAAGAAAAGCTGAGCTGGTGGTTTGTTAGCCGCCTCTGAACATCACCCTGCAGCTTCTGGGTAATGCCCATTCCCCTGTCACTAAAGCAAAGCTGGAAAATGCCTTGATCCAGATACGAGCGCTTTGATTTACTTGTTAGAATTCAGGTGGAAGGGTTTAGGGTTAGCAAGTCCACCACTGCTGAGCCTTGTAGCACTGCCCTCTCGTTATTTATATCGATTTCTTTCATCTCGATCCTTGTAAACTTCGGTTTTGACTTTGGGCCGATCCATCTGCTACAGTTACATTTGCCTAGTGACATCACTGTTGATAATCGAATATTAACAATTCACCTCACAACAGTTACAGGAATGAAAGACCTGTGTAGAATAACGTAATGTGGGAGCTGTGGCGCTTGGCTAGAAATAACTATTTGCATTCTTTGTGTGTGACTGTGAAGAGGACTCCTCCATCTATTAATTCTGTGTGCTAAAAAATGAAAAAAACCCCACCAAACCAACATATGTCTCAAATTCAGGATCTTGCCTGTCTGATAACGATACAGTAGCAGAAGTAATAAAACTGTTCTAGTAATGAACCTCCCAGATTAGATTTTCTAAGTACATGTAACATGAAAAATTCACAGGCAAGTGAAATTTTTATATTCAGTCCCACTGAATTTACATACAGGAAACACTTCACAGGCCTTAATAAATGTATCCGATAAGCTTGATTTCAAGAAAAGCCATATGTCAACTGCAAGCAACAGTGGGAACATGTAAGTTACGTAAATAGATCAGATCAGTGTTCGTTTTTACCACACTGCACTTCGTAGGATCTTTTACCAGAGCAAAGGCCAAGATAAACTGCGTAGACTACTACACACAAAGTCTTGCTTTTAAAATAAGTTGGGGTTTTCTTCTCTTTTTTTTTTTTTTTTTTTTTTTTTTCCATTCTGATCCGTCAGCTTTTGGTTCTACTACAATGGTAACGCTATGCATTTTACCTTTTGTTTTAGGATATCAAAGAGCAAACAGCTCAGACTCACAGTCCCAGGGGAAGTGATTAGTATTTTTCTGTGCCTTGCAATAGCAGCACCTGGAATCCTCTTAAAAAATGGCTCTGTATAATATAGAATAAAGCCCTTGTCCTCGAACAGGTGAAATTGTACTAGGTGAGATCTGCACAGAACATAACAAAGAAACACTGCCTCCGTGGTACTGGCGGAGGACAGAGGTGCACAGCTGGAGAAGTGGTTTCCCCAGGTTGCCTATTTTGTTTACGGCAGAAATGAGAACCCAAGCTTGACAATTAGGGTTTTCCCTGGACAGAGACCAAGGCGTAATGGCACGTTTCAAAGATTTGCAGTGACTGGAGGTGAGTGGTGGAGCCAGAACTGGTACTGTTAAAACTGCATCCACAGCCTCATAATATAATCACCACAGTTTCATCAACTCCCTTGATGTAACTGGAAACATTTTTACTCCCATATCTGAACTTACACACTGAAATCCATACTTAGTTATGTGAGTGAAAGCAATCTGATATTTACAAATTATGCTTATTCTCGGTGGAGTCATCAGAGTGGCTTGCCCTATAGAGGATTACAATTCTCAGGAAGGCCATAAGATCAAAGTTGTTGGGTTTTTTTTTTAACCTTAAAATTTTTTAAAATCAGTCCATGCTTTTCAGTGGTTAAAAATTGATCGAGGAACCTACTCTTAGTCTCTTTGTTTTGAAAAACATGTATATTTAGAGAAAGTATCTAACCTACAAAATGATGCAATATTTGGGAAAATTACTTTATAAACAGTTTTTTTATGAACAAATTCCTGGAAATGCCAGACAAATCCTCGAGTTTTTGTATAAAAGGACAAATAACTATAGAAAACTATACAGAAAACTACATGTAAAATAAGATAATTTAAAAAATTGGAAAATTATTTTTAAAAGAGATGTTAAAATTTGAAAAATACTGTTTTGCGAAATGAGATTATGATAAATATATCCATGTATGTGGTTCTCCTTTACAAGCAGAGGAAAAGGGAGAATGGATACTTTCTTCACCTGAGCCAGGCGTGTTTCAGGTTGTGTGAGGGAGCAGGAGACTTACAAGGATGGCTATAGCAAAAATCCTTCACTGCTTCTCTGAATGTCAGCAGTTCGTGACCTGCTTGAGAAAATGAATTAAATAATACCAGTAAAAGCCACTGAGCGCAACCCCAAAAGTTTTTACTAGAAGGAGTTTTTAAGAACAAAAGAGAATAAAACATGGTGTCATTTTGAAAAAGAGTGGGATACAATGAAGAGAGTAGTGGTGATGACGCTTCTGGTAGAATTAAAATACAGACTAGTGTGCTAACAAAAGAGATTAATATCTTTTGAGGGGAATCAGACATGGAGGTGTATAACCTGCATGTCTCCCGTGGCTTACTTTCCAGAACCTTAAGGGGATGGTGATGCTTTAATTCAGCATCTTCCTTTGGAGAGGAATAACTTGAGGGAACATATAAATTCCTTCTCAAGTTACATTTTCTCTGTAGTGATCTTCTTACTAACTTTACAAGAAATGAAAGCAGTAGAACAGAGGAGGAAGCGGAAACCAATTCATGTCACCAACTACTTTTTTAAAATTTATATGGTCTTCTACTGTTGTGTATGTGTGTGCATGTGTACGTTAGTGAAGAAATTATTCCCCCAGGCCTTGCTCATAAGGGCCGCTCTGTGAGTCTAAGTGATTACATGTGGACAAGAGGTAAGAGGAGATGATTTACTGTGAACACAGGAAATTTGTATACTTCTGGTAATCTGTGGTAAATCCGCCAGGAAGCTAACGAAGTCTGATCTTGCCTTACGTTTTGTGTGGCTGCTATCTGGGTATGAGGGTGCTCTCAGAAGGAGTGTGAAAGCTAAGTCGTTGGGCTCCTTGAAATGCACAAATGCACGCTTTTCTTAGGCAGGACAAGTCCTACAGTCTTCCTAGGCCTTCCCTTAGCAATTTATGCAAGGTATGTGAGGATCAGAGAAGCATAACAGAAGTGCTGGTCTTACCGGCAAACTTGTCCCTCTCGATTGATTTTCCATTGTAAGTGGTGTGTTCATGGTCTCAGCCTCACTAGGCTGTTGGTTTTGCTCTGCCCCCCCCAAATAATATTTGGCTTATAGTACTTGAGCTTATCTACATTTGTTTGATAAGCACTTATCAGCTTTGAGAAACCAGTTCAGTTTGGTCACATCTCTGTGGAAAGCACCCTTGGATAGTACATGATATTTGTGCCCGCAATGCAGGTCTTCTGGGCCTTGGGTACAATCATCAACATAAAATGCAAGGGTTCTCACTTGCATCATTGGCAAGTGGCTCTTATCTTTGGAGCCACGATCTGCTCTGATCTCCCCTGACAATAAGCAGTCGTACCTCGGGGCTCATTCACTTTGGATGTGGCTTCAGTCGGTTGCTCCTGGAATGGAAGGGCTGTGGCTGATGACCATTTGTGTAAGTGTTCGTTAGTCATCTTCATCACCTTTCCTCAGGGCCTTTCCTTGGCTTCAAGACTTTTATCTTGGTTCTCTCTTTCTTTCTCCTCGCTCTCAAATAATATTCTCTTCTTTGTTTCTCCTCCTTAGCAGACAGCCTGGCCATTCTGTCCTCTGCACCAAACCTCTATGTCTGCTTGCCTCTACCATCCTTGCCCTCTCCAAATTCAAAACATTATTCTCCACCCTTACTTGAAAAAATGACACTTTTAAACTACTTGTGAAACTACGAGGAAAAAAAATCATTCCACACCGAGTGCCAGCCTCCATCGTACCTTTACACCAGAAAACGTACTCCTCAGCTCACTGTTGAGGGTGTACAGATGTCGTTTTAGTGAACTTTTGGGAGAGGGTGAGCAATGGGATACTGCTCCCCAGTCATCACTACAAACATCACAGTTTGTCATCCTGACCAGTCTTCTGCTACTCTTGATCCAAGCAGAGGAATACAAGAATACTGCTCTTTTGCCTGGCAGAAGCTGCTCCTTTCATCAGTTTCAAAGGATGGCAGAAAAATGCTGTCTGTGCACCTCCTAGTCAAAAGAAGCACAATCTCTCCTATCTCTGATCCCAGGGAGAACTTTTGCACTTGACAGTCGTCTCTTTCAAACTTTTCCTTGGAATGAGACTTGAGGCTTACAGGTCTTCTGTAAGAGACCATTAGTCCATACCTGAATGTGCAGAGGTTCTCATCTCCCAGGGTGAGAGCGTGTACATGCAGATCTCACAGGGAAGACAGGGAAAACAGCAGTAGAGATGAGGGCAGTCCCAAAGGACTTCAAGCCCAGAGAACAAACACATGTTGGAAAGTACGAAAATATTTTATTGTTGTCAAATGTATAAACCTGATGTGCAATTCTAACCAGATCAGGCTTTGGGCTGTTTGCCCAGTTATTCATAAGAAAGTGTCCAGAGTGGATAAGTTTGTGAGATTCTCCTGGGACACAGCTCTTGATCTGGTTATTTCTTGTTGCGTTTGATAATACACAGTTCTCTGCCAGAGGGAATTCTGGGCTTACATCCATGTTCATCCTCATGTTCAGGCAGCAGGGATAGGACTAGTTATGGAAGTGTGCTATGTGTAAATCAAGAGTCCCTTTGAGGGATGGTGAAATTGTGTGAAGTCTGGTCTGAAAGTGATCTCCATCCTTCCCTCTGCCTCCTCTTCTACAGAATGAATGCCGTCTTGGGATTTTCTACAGTAAATCTCCCTTCCTTAAAGATTTGATGGTCTTGCTTCCTGGAGATATTGAGGGGATTTCCTCAGAAAGTTCTGAGATGGAGCTTGTGCAGTAGGGAATCAGCACATGACAATTATTCCCCCTCACCTGGTGTAGAAGGATAGTTGGAATATCCCAATATGGGGTTTTCAGATGACTGTAGGTGGAGCAGAACTGTATCCTACACAGTGTGAGAGCATAACTGATCTCTAGCTTGTGAGTAGTGTTCACTGATATGTGGAGGAAGAATAACTTCTAGGTGCCTGAGGGAAGAGGTTGCCAGCCTGGAAGCATGGGGCTAGGCAGTGAATATCTTTGGGATAGTTCTCACTGCCGCTAAGCAATGACTCCAAACAAGCAGAAGGGGTTGCCTTGCTTGGTGGCAAGTCCCTACAAAGCAAATGGTAGGAAGAGGAAGAGGTAACTCATCAGCTTATATGTATGTCAGATGTTTTGACGTCTGTCTCTCTGGAAGTATCCTTCTTTATGAGATACCGTCTTCTGTCCCATTTTTCTCCATTATGTTTTGAGTTACTGGTTTGGAGAGCTGTCTTCCCATCTTCCATTCCAAGAACAGAATGAGCTGCGCAATAGTCTTTTATGATGGACCTCCTTATATGTAGCTCCCTTCCAAGCAGAGTTACTGCCTTTGGCTTGTAAAGCTCCATCAGATTTCCTTCCTTAATATGTCACTGCTTTTCTCTCAGCATTAAGTTGACTTAGTCCAAATTGTCAGTGCTCTCTGTAGAATTAGAATTGATGCATCTCACTTTCCCAGACCATACTCTTAAAGTAGCTCTGTCCAGATTTTCTCCTGATTTGATGATTTCCCAGAGGTAGCTTACTGATTTGCTTGGTCATTTGCTTGGGTGCCATACTTGGAAATAAGAAGCTTGTGTGTGCCATGTCTTTTTTGAAGAGATACATTCTGTGTGCAAAAAGGAAGAATAGGGTCATAGCACGAAGATCTCATGATCTTATGCTACAAAGTCTTATGAAAGAGGTGTGGGTAGGCTTAGGCTCTTCAGGAGAGACAGTACAGAGCACAAGTATTGAGGCTGTGTGGGAGTATACGCTGGAGGTGTTGCACACTTCCATGGTTCTCTCCCACCCATTTCCCTGTTCAAGCGACAATGTGCCTACCATGCCCCAGAGAACATTTCAAAAGTAGATGCCAGCACTAAGGGAATTTGGTCAGGGAATTTGACCTCAGGGCTGCCAACAGAACCAAATTCCAACAGGGCAGTGCAGACACGGCTTCCCAGGTTGGCATGTCTCCACTGTAGTAAGAATAATTCATATTTTTGGCTAAAAAAGAAGGCATAGAAGAACTTCAGAGACTATTTGTGCAAGTTTTTGGAATGTTACGTGTCCAAGAGCATTTCTGCTCTTGAGAGATACCATTTGATTAGATTCCGTCATCTCAAGTGTCATTCATTCACATACAGATAGAGTTCATGGAAATAGTAAAGTCTATTTTGGGTTCACAGAACTTCATAAGTACACTCAGATTTATTGCAGCAGCTGAAAGACATTCAGTAGTATTCTAATGTACAAGACTTAACAACACTTTGTCTATTTTGGTTGGTGCAGACTTGTGAAACATTTGACCTTTTTTTCCATATTTCACTTATAAGTCACTGCCAGTCACTCTGAGCTCAGGTGTGCCATCTTTACTCACGCAAGTAACATGTCAAATCCAGGACGCATCACTGACTTCCAGGTGTACTCACAGGAGTCTGAATAAAAGAGTTTGATCCCAGTACATTCTCAGGAACGTATCTTGTTATTCTAACTTTCGTTATAGTAACATTCTTACACAACTTATATTTTCAGATGGACAACTGAGACTTTTTAGATGACTGATGAGGATGTGTGTGGGATAAACAGGACATCTTTTCTTCAACTGAGAGAGGATAGGTATTTTCCCACTTCAGAAATCGTGATTTGTATTTTTGGGGGGCAATTCCTATCATTGGTCACAATGATGTTCTATGTATTTCAGGCTACAGGCAGTGCTTGTAAGAATCTTACTTAATTATGTGATATATTAATGTTATATTGATTATGTTATTGCCTGTAAATCCTGTTGCTTAATAAAGCTGCAGTCATTTTGCAATAAAGTTGTGTTTTCAGTCAATTAATGGCTGTCTGGGGGCAATGGACGAAGTAGTAGGGATATTGGTGTGAAGTGGAAAGCATGGTACTAGGACTTCCAATATAAAACTAGGAAATACAAATGCTTGGATCGAGTAAAAGAGAAAAAAAAAAAATATAGCCCCCGTTCAGTACACTGGTTCACAGTTTTCTTTTAGGTCCAACAGAAAAAGCAGCACTGTGCAAAGCATCTGCACATGAATACAGGGCAGGATAATATTTGATTTAAAAATACAAGTAAACGATAACTGCCAATATTGAGACCATGTGAAGGCAAAGGAACAAAGCATACTTTCATTGCTAATCATGTTAACATCAAAGTTTGAAGAGTACATTCGCCTATTCAGAGGAAATGCCATCACACTTCTGACGATCACATCTGCCACTAATATCATCCGGCATGTGGTCAGGTCTCTGTTCTGACTTTTATCTCTCTACCAAAATTTCATGTCTTGATTTTAACATCTGATGCTAAATTCAGGTCACTACAAAATAAGTACAACTTCTATTTCTTTTCCACTTTCATGATGTGGAAAGAGATGCATTTTAAAATCAGTACGTTGTATGTAATAAATACTTTATTTTTCTTTAGTATGTAGCATGAAATAAATACTTTTTTTTTTTGTGAAGCCTTTTTTGGTTTTAGGAGGTGGGTTTTTTGGGGGGGGGAGGTGTTGGGTTTGTTGTTTGTGTGGGTGTTTGTTTGTTTTCTTAAGTTGCCTTCGCAAACATTGTGTTAGACCTGTAGGAAACGCAGAGGTCTGATTTATCAGTACAATACTCTACTTTCATGCCAGAAATCAATGAAGTTTCATCTGTGTAAAACTGGAGTAGTGCACTCACAGTCCATACATTTTTAACCCAGGGGTTTTGAGCATTGATTCACGAGTCTACAAAAGCCCGAAGTTTTACCTCCCCTGAAATTTTATCTTGACAACATATATCTGGCTAAATATATGTTGATGGCAACATCACATAAACATGTTTGATAATTTGTAACTACTGCTTTCTAGCTATGTCCCTAATGTTAAAGATTTCTTGCTCTTGTTGAGGGGATAAACTCCAGACCTCTCCCCCTTACCTTCAAGATGTTTAAATAGGGAGAAAATTTTTCCACAGACATATTTCAGTATCCCTTTAAAGACCTTCTCTATTCTCAATGCCCTTAAAAATGGGGCTTTACAGCAGCTACCTAAAGAGGGAACCAGGAAGGGACTTCCCTGGTTTTAAAATTGTGGTGGGTCTATTCAGAGATTTCTAAGCACATGAAACAAAGGGTATGTTGATAGTTTTTCCTTTATGTGCCAACATAGCACTCATCTTTAGGCAGGAAAGTAATAAATTCTCGTTTCAAAGCTGAAGCAACTCAGTGCTGATAATGAAGTGGAAGAAGAGGGAATACTGTGTTTCTCGATACCGTAAAGAAATCTTTCCGGTTATCCCAATGCGATATTAAGTATATATCTCTTTTGTCCCTGTAAGAGGTTCCTTAGGTGGAATCTAACAACACTGAACTGCTTTTCAAAGCTGAGAAGGAAGAAGTTTAGCATATGGGTCAACATTTTCTTAAGAGTAAGAACTGATAATGAACAAAGGTTATGCATATTTTAGTTTCGTTAGTGGTACACTGTTTGGTAAGTATACCTTCACAATCACTGTAGTATCAGCTGGCATAATTATAAAGAGCTGTGGGAATTCTTTGAGAGTAAAAAATGCACCGTAACACTTTCACTGAGTCCTTGTTGCTTCTTGAATTAAATTTGGTCTTGTCAGGTTTTTTACCATGTCTTTTTTGGCAACTTTTTATGTTGTCTCTCCTGTTCTTCCTTCCCGTCACTTCATTTTCCATGCATCTGCACAGACAGTCATAAAAATCCATGGCTCACAGAAGACGAGCTCTCACAATAATGGCTATTATTTGTCCCTCAGATAAAATTTGTCAAAAGCAATGGACCAAAATACTTCCAAAAATTTGTGTGTTTTTCTCCCCCCCAAGTACACCAAATATGTAATTGACAAAGTTTTAGCAGTTATTTTTTTCATCTCATTTACATACCATTCCAAACCCAGTGAATAAAAAAATCATATTTAAACAATGCTAGTTGCTAGCTGCAACACATTCAAAGGAGTTACTGGTAACACATCAGACATGTAACTAATTTGATGTAAGCAGGTAATACCTTGGTTTTCTAGTAACATAGAAGAGCTACTTGATATAAGCTTAGCCAAGGTGGCTTTAGTAAAAAAGATATCTCAATTCTATCAAAAAACAATCTGCAGTGCTCCTGACAACCACCTGCTTACACTAACTAAAAGGTCAGATAATAGAATGACAGTTACAGTAATACCTTCTTATTTAAACTCTCTTCAAATCCTCTCATTTAACCTCTATGGCTATAAGTACAACTATAATAATTAAGGTATTATTTTTTTTAATTGCTATTGTGACAAATATCCAAGTTTCATTGTGGATTTATGTGAAAGTCAAGTTTCTGCTTCTTAGTAATGATGGAAACTACAGTGTTACACTCCTCTATAGCATTTTAAACACAATTCAGTGAAGTTATCTTTTTTGAATTCCATGTCTAGTGGATAACTGCTTTTAAGCGGTTAAGTAAACAGTGTGTATATCAATTTAGAAAATATTTTCATTCATTGCAGTTCATTAGGATTAATTTCTGTTATTACCTTTAATCGTACATGAAACAGACTAATACTATTCACCATTACTTTCAAGAAGTTTCTGCCATTGATATAAAATATTTTAGATGCCAGATCACATTTGGAGATTATTGATTTAAGTAATATTACTAGTTAAATAGAGTACACTGTAATATAAGAAAAATGGCATATAATTTTGATCTTGTGTTATGTTGAGGGTTTTATAAATTACCTGTCCAAAATGACAGAAGTCTTGACCATGAGTAATCAATATTTGTCTGATAAAGAAAAAACATGCTAAATAGACATTAATAAATTAAAAAATGAAGGTGATAAAAGTTAAAAGGAGAATAATTGAAAATGTAATTGTTAAACATATTTTACTTCAGTGTCATATTTTCACCTTCAACCAGAGATCTTGGAATACATATGGAACAAGTACTCTTTCTGATTAATTCTAAATGTTAATGAGAAACTTATCTGTACTGACATTTCCTATTTTCTCTTTGTAAACTCATCAAGTATGAGAGAATGATGAACAAGGGAGGTATGTGCAAGCTTTCCTGTTGAACTGGGATGAAAGTTATCTTGGTATACTTGGCTTCCAGACATTCCTGGAGAAGCCACCCATTGGGTGGCTTGGATGGAGGACTTGAAATCCTGGAGGCAGGAAACAGAGGTACAATATCTCACAATAGCCTCCTGCTGTCACCAGCCACCTGACAGCCCACATGGGGTAACCCGTTGTTCCCTGGCCCTTAAAAGAAGTCTGCCCACATGACTGGCCCCTCAAGTCACTGAGTGTGTCATCCCTGTGATCATTGAGGGGTCTTGGAACAGGCAGGGGTGTAAGGAGGAGAAAGGGAGTTCTTGGCAGCTCTTTGATTGGAGCATGAAGGACTTTACGTTGACCTTTTGAAATAAGAACATTTCCCCAGAGCCCAGTCCAGCTTGGGAAAGGTTGGCACAAGCCTGCTCCATCAACCAAGTCTTTCCAACAAAGACTTGGTGAGAAGTGGCCACGCCAACTGCACCAGCAGTGGGAGAGACACCCCTGGGATGCAGGAGTAGGCATCTGCTCCTTCCTGGAGAACTGGTTCCAGCTCCTCTGCCTGTCAAGCCTGGATAAACTGAAGGGAGAAAGCCTAGAGGAGGAAGGATATGGAGAGGCAGGGCAAGAAATGAGCACATAGGGAGAACATGTGGGACAAAACAATTTTGCTCTGCCAGGTCACTCCAGACCCGCTGGAGATCGAGGTGACATGGAAGAGGAGATGGTGAGGGACCAGCAGGAGGTGCAGCCATTGCCTATATACATGGCCCTGGCTGAGATTTCCTCCAGAAGCAGGCAACAAACTTTCTGCAGAAGGGCCACATCCATTGCTTCCAGTCTCCTGCAGGCACTGGAAGCATCTGTAGTCCACAACCTTGCTTAGCCTGGGCCCAGTGCCTTGAAGTAGTGCAAAGTGGCTTAGACACCTGCCAATAAGTAGCTGGGATGGAGGACAGCGAGCTATCCTGAAGGCAGGAAACAGGCATCAGCTTTGCCAGGCTGGGCATCGTCTGCTGGTGATAAAAAATTCCATTCTGGTGTTTCAAGCCTCATGTAATACCTTCTTTTGTGATCTGAAGTGTTTCTGCCCCCCTCTGTAGAGTGAAGAAGAGGGATTTCTTCTATACGAACTGAGGAAGAAGTTGGGTGGAGAGGACCTGGCCTCTTTGCAATATTGCAAAATTTCTTTGGCTTCAGCAGATGTTGGTCTCTGGCCCCCTCAATGCCTGTCCCCATCTCCACTGGGTGACACTGAGCTAGGGGAGCTTCTGATCAAAACAAGGTGGTACCAGACAAACTTGACCTGAGGGTGAAGTGTCATGTTGTGACCAGGCTCTCAGAGAAAGCAGTCTGGGATGTAAAGCTTGGATGTAAGCTCTGGGAGAGTGGGGGAGCACAGGCAAAGGCAAAAGGGTGCCCTGAAAGCGGATTGTGCACCAGGTGGTCCATGGAAAGCTGCAAAGAGTGCAGGTGGGCGAGGAGCAACCAGGCCATGGGTGAGCACTCTGGGGTTCTTCTTTGTCTCTGCCATGAGATAGCGGGTGGCTTGTTTCCAGCCTGAAGGCTTACGTTTCCAAAGGGGGCTAACAAGAGGTAGCCTTCATCTCGGAGAAGCTGAGAGCTCAGAGTGCCTGTCTTGGCTAGGCCAAACAAGGCCAATTTTGCAGGTAGGTGCAGAGAAGAAAGAGAAACTGGGGAGAAGTCAACCTAGTCACACAGTAATACAGCCCCTGCATGCCTCCACTTGGTCCTTTCTGTCCCATTCAGGAGCAGGCAGCATACTTCCAGCCATGGCTAACTCTTCGCTGCAACCAAAACCTTTCTGAAGAAATCTGAAGATAATTTCCAGGCAAAGGGCATTGGTCGGCCGGCTAGGGGAGATGCAGGTCAAGAGAAGTGTTCGTTCCCCTTTGCACTGGGGAGGAAAAGCACCCGGCGTACCGTGTCTGTTTTGTGCTCCCCAGTCAGTATAAGTCAGGCAGTGACACGGTGGACAGAGCCCATCAGAAGGCCACTGGGATGAGCAGGAGCTGGAGCACTGGACACCTGCTGGGAGGTCGACACCTTTCTTTGTTCAGCAGTAAGAAGAGAATGTGAAAAGGAGATCTTACTACTGTCTTCATCTACCCTGGAGAATGTAGAAAACCAGATCCAGGATTTACTCAGAGCTGCACAGCGACAGCATAAGAGGTGATGGGTGGAAGGTGCAACTTTTAGATATTATGGATAATCTTTTCTCTACAAGGGTCTTCAAACAATTGCAGGGATTTTTTGAATTCTCTGTTTGTGGAGATAACCAAAACTCAGCTGGACATGTCCCTGAGCCACCTGATTTCAGTTGGCCTTGCTGGACCAGATCAGCTCCAGAGGTTCTTTACACTAAATTATTGTATGACTCTATGAAACGTGTTGGAGCTGTTGTCACAGTGCCAGAATTTGATACATAAAAAGCAGGAGTGGATGGTAATGGCTAAGTTATACTTACCAGCTTACGAGCAGTGGGTGACCCTACCTAGTATTTATTTAATCACTGCTATGGTCAGGAGTTCTGTGCAAATTATCTACTTTTTTTTAAAAGTGGTATTATATTGATTATTTTTACCTCCTTAGGAAGCACTGTTATAAAAATCTTTATGTTCCTGCAAGTCTTTTAGCAAAGAGGATAAAAATCAAATTTCACAGCTGTGCTAACATTAGGCCCAGACCGTTTTCAGTACATATTAAATACAAAACATTAAAATAATATTAAAAGCCTAATTTAAGCTGACAAAGGCAAAGAAATCAGAATTTGGATGAAAAAAAGACGAAAAGGAAAGTAACCTCTCTCTAGACATATATACACCAATTTTCTCAATTTTTTTTAATAAGATTTATATTTCTTTTGGAAAAAAAAATAATGTCCCTGGGACTATTAGGGAACAAATAACATGGGACCTTTTCCAAAATAATCTATTGTAATTCATGATTTTCATCAATTTTAAAATATTAAATACAATTACTAAATCCAACATATCAGGTTAAGGATATTGCTCTTTTTATGTTCCAGTTAAATCCTTTGGAGTTTTCATATTGGCAGTATTACATAATACAAAACTTAGAATAATATGTGCAGTTAAATGCACTTCTACAAAAGTACTTAAAGGGGATTCACAGCAGCTTCTTCTCAACTATAAACAGATCTCACTCATTGTTTATTTTGGGGAGAGAAGTAGATCAGGAAGTTCAGCTAGTTCAAGTGTATTTTTAGAGAAAGACAAACTTTCAGAACGTCTTATATTAATATGTCAATGGGAGTTGCAAGGGCATCCCATGACTAGCTTGCAGGAAAATCAGGACAAGAATGAAGTGCTGTAAAAACGGGATAATTATTATTGACCGTTCTGTGTGTTATTTCTACCTTCTCATAAGCTATGAATGTACCTATACTTGCTGCAAAAGTGTTCTTTGTTTTGTGTTAGGTGGGTATTCTGTAGATTTAAGAGAAAAGGTGGTAGGACTGACCTTTTCCTGTCTCTTTTGTGAACTACACATATATATGCATTGCGAGATGGATATAAACAACTTTTGAAGCTTACTTTTATGTTGAGAAACATGTACAGAAATGGTACACACCATATGTAAACACAAACACTATGACTTTGGGATGGAATATGCTAAGAAGTAGATGAACCTTGATCTGAGGACACCAGGTACAGACATCTGTGGGTCGTCTCTGGTGCTGTACTGGTGGGCTTTGTTAGATGCTTGGTATCTGGAAGGGGAAGCTGGGGTCTGAAGTGTCAGCCTTTGTTATCGTAAGGTGAGTGACCTTTCAAAACACACGATAAGTCAAAGTCTTCTACTAATTTATCGAGACAACATTGTCTCAGAATTCTCCAACCGATCTTAGAAATTGTATCTTGCTGTGTCTTTTAATCTTGTGGATTTAGCTTTTTTCCTACAAGGAAACACCTATTTTGATTTTTCAAACAAAAGCCCACAGTTTTTAAGCAAGTGGAAAAAAGTAACTGTTAGCTTATCTTTAAAAACGTGTTCTGTAATGTATTCATTTGTGATAGACCTACATTTAACATAGAAACAAAGATGCATATTGAATGAAAACTAGAGTAAAGATAAAACCTCTGTATAAAAGCTAACAAATGCTTCAGTATTCTACATCCAAGAGCTCAGGCAGTCAATCCAAACAAAATCAGTGGATTTTGTTTATTATTCAATATAGGCTGTAGGAGATGAAAGAACTGGTTGGAAAAGACAGAAAAGAAGTACTGAGGTAAAAAACCGTATGAACCAGAAAAAAAAAAAAATCCCCCTCCTGCTCATCTGCTACTTGCCCCTGAAGGCCCATGTTCTACTTGAAAATTGTTTTCCCACCTAGAAGAGGTCGCCTGGTGTCAGCCCCTCTCTAATGACTCTCACGGTGTTATCACAAGTTTTGTGTCTGTGCACATCAACAAGTAGCGTGCCAGTGCCAGCTCTCACAGCTGCGGGAGGGGCAAGGATCAATTTAGAACATCAGAAGATATTTGTGGCTGCAACTCTGGTGTCCCTAGCTCGTTTGTGGATCGTGTTTTTCTTAGACCATACCATGGCCATTGCAGTGTGAGATGTTGGTCCATGTCAGACAATCCAGAACGATTTGGAGATAATCTGGAAAACTGTTGCACCTGAATTTGATCCTTTAGTGAATGACTTAAAGATGCTTTTTTCACCAACTGAAAAAGCAGAAATTGAACCATAAAAACAGCAACAGCAAAAAACCCCCAAGCCTCCAAATAACAAGTGAGAAGTTCCTCTGGAAAATAATGCATATATGAATTAATCTGGAGGGGAAGAGAAAAGAAAATCTTAACTTAAAGAATAGTTCAATAGACATACTCAATTAAAAGACAGAATGTGTTACTTTCCAGCTACATCTAAGTGTCTGAATATTAAAGTATTTCTATTGGCATACTCTGGGATTTATGACAATTGTTTTTTGGTGGTTTTTTTTTTATTTATTATTTATTATTATTTTTTTTCCCCAGTGAAAGATTAAAAAAAAAAAAAGCAACAAACCAAAAAGGGTGAATCTGCATAGCAAGGTCCTGGATACTTTTTAGCTGTCCGTATAAGCATATCTTGTGTGGTCTGATATGTAGTTCAACATGCAGTTTTCAAAAATGGCAAGCATGCACATGACTTATAAGACCACATCACTTTTCAGTTTTGACAATTTTACAGAAATCACCCAAAGGCCAGAACAGCAATGGACGTTCATACCCACTAGAAGATGTATTTTACAGTAAATTGAGCTTATGAAAGGAAACTTGTTGAAGCTACTTTCTCACAGGCCAATCTACTCATCATTAGTTGGCAATACTCCAGTCCTGTTTTATGGAAAACATACATACTTACCTAATCAGCTCCCTTCTCTATGCTACTACATTGCTACATAATACTTTTTTTTCCGTGCACAGATGCTACCACTCTTCGTCTCATACCAAAGATGATCTTAGCATAGAAATCATCACATTGGCTTCTATGAAAACCTCACTAGCAGAGGATACTACCTGGTCATCCTATAAGAAGAATGATGTTTTTATAACTTTCTATATATTTTCCCGTAGGGGATTTGGGTCCATCTTTCTTCCCTATTATTCTCCATGCTCTCTTCCACTTGCATATAGCCACTGTAAGCTTTACACAGTTTTCCCGTATAATGACTCTACAGAGGAAAAGATAAAATTAGGAATAAGCACCTATACAATTGCAGTCTAGGCAATTCTTGCTGTAACTGTTGCCTACTTCCTCATTTTCCAAAACTTTAACAGCAAGTCAGCAGATTTATGTTTTAGATAAAAGTCACCTAATTGCATTCCTTGGTTTGAGAAAAATAAACTTACAAAAAACTCATCTGTCTTGACTACAAAGTGAGTTTACAAAAGCACTTTAGTACAGAAAAATGCTGGACAGGGTTCTGAATAGTTTTATTATTGCAATATTTATATAAACTACTTTTAAAAGCATAAGGACTGTTTTCCCTCTTCGTACGTTTGTAGCATAAATATCATCAATGGTGGTAGGAATGATATGCATGTTTGGAAAATAAACCATTTAAAGACTATGACTGAAACATACAGAACTAGAAAAAGACTCTTTTAAAGGAGAAATACACTGTGAGGATCTAGAGTCTTTTATTAGCAGGTTGTTGGTTCACATTTTTAACACATCAGTGGAGACACGGGTGTTAACTTTTGATGATCTCACAGGGAGCTGTACAAAGCAATGTTGATATTAGATTCAAATTTGAATATATGTGAATATCTCCTAAAGAAAGAAAAAAAGAAAGACGACTTCTGGAGTCATCTCACAATGCCGATGTCTGTATAGGCAATGAATTGAATTAAACCTATTGCACTGAGAGACGGCATTGTGTAGGGACTTGTATGTTTGTTTAAATAAAGCTGTTGTTCTAGCAGATATACGCATGATTTGATTGCTTTTTTGGAGGCAGGTTCTGTTATCTGTCTCTACAGAGGGCAGAACACTGAAATTAAATATTAAAGTGAGTAAATGCATTTAGTTCAGCTGAAAATTCCGTCACTACTGAGATAAATACCTTTTATAGTTTAGACATTTCTATTTAGGCTTACTGAAAGCAAAGGACTTTGCTTTTGGAAAGTTCTGAATTAAAGAGTAAGCAGATAAGCCAGTTTCTTGAGACAGAGTACTCTGCAGCTACAACTGTGTAACTATGACACTGTAGCTTATTAGCTAAATGTTGCTGCCTTGAAAAAAAAGTTGAAAAATGGCTGCATCCAAACCCCACACTGCTAAACCCTGAATGCTGATAAAATAAGCAAATTTCCTCTGTTTAGTCTGTAATAAGCGTGATGGGCTCCTCTAGAGCTAACAGGGTTAAAGCCTCCAAGCTGCTCGTGGAAGGAAATCAGAGAGGCCAAACCTAAGAGGAGACCAGCTTGAAGGCACCGTGGTGTTGGTGGCAGTCGGGCGGTGCGATCAGCACGTGGCAGGACTGGGCTCACAGCGCAATCTGTTGAGGACTGAATGAAATATAATTCCACCAGGAAAACCTTCACAGCGTTATCCAGCGCATTGGCCCTGGAAAATCCGTAGACTGTCTTACAGCACCTTTGGTCTAGATCACGTATAAGTTTTACCCTTTCAGTTATGCTCGTAGCTATTGAACTCTAGATCTTTCAGTCACGTGTCAAAATAAATACTGTCTGACAGCTAAAGAATACCTTTATCATCCCTTGTTGCTCACTGACTTCATAGAAGCATACCTTTAGTCTTCACAAGAAGAAAGGAGGCTGTGATCTCAATATTTCAACACTTTTATTTACCTTATCTGTAATATAATTAATAGATGACTGCATAAAGATCAAGGTAGCTATCAAAGAAAATGAGACAGCTTCATATGAAACTTGCTCTTTTGAATCAGTCTAGGACTCTATCAAAGCATGTGTGATAATTTCATGTAAATCCCGGTGTTCTGAATCTGTATCTTTTAACCTGTACATACCATTTTTAACACACTACATTTCAAAGACATTCAAAGCTGATCTAATTTGTATTACAGAATTACATTATAATCTGCAAGCAGCACATCATACTGATTTCTTAAAATTAATGTGGAAGCTCATTATAAAGACATCTACAGAGGGCTCATGTAGTCTTTCTCAAAAATACTGTGACTTAAAACAACCAC
Source organism: Astur gentilis (assembly GCF_929443795.1). Taxonomy (NCBI): domain Eukaryota; kingdom Metazoa; phylum Chordata; class Aves; order Accipitriformes; family Accipitridae; genus Astur; species Astur gentilis. The sequence continues at coordinate 14,559,681 of NC_064906.1, read as the reverse complement.
ATTCTGTATTTAAAGTACACCTTTTTCTAGCCAGTCAGATCTTTCTCTGAAGTCGGTATTTTGAAATTCTGTATTTTGAGCATAAACCCAAGATCAAAATATTCCCAAGACCAAAATATTCAGTGGCATCCAGGACTGCCATTTGTAAAAAAACCCTGAATTTTTGGTGTTAAAATAAATAAAGTTTTAAATTTTTGATTTATGAGATGATGAACTAAGGAGATTGGTCACTGTAGTGGAAATGAATGCAAGTGATGGACTGAAGTAAAAAGCAGTAATAGCAAGTAGGGCTATCGTAAAGGGAAGTCTCCAGTTGTATTTCTGCTAACTTGTTTATGTGAGACCTAAATAGACTTTTCAAAATGAACCTAGGATTATAAGTTTAATGAACAGACCTAAAAAAAGGGCCTGTAGTCCTTGTCGTGACAAACTAATAGACATTTGTTTTCCAGGGAACCATCCTAGATGGGGTACAGTCATCGACTGCCCTTTTACCAGGTTCCAGGGTGAACCACTTTTTGGAAAAGCACAGCAAAAGTAGTATAGACTTCCAGGCCAATCTCTTTAGACATGTTATAAATTGTAATCTGACCACTCTCTAAGTCTGGTTTTCAATTAACACTGAGTCATTACACTTGAGCACCATCCCGTCCCAACATTGCTTTACTCACTACCTCCTGCCTGCCTGAATAAGCAAATTGATTCTGTCTATTTTTATTCTCTTTTCTAGATTAGCAGGAACTACCCACACTACACAAGATAAGAATGCCTAGCAAAAACTAAATATTAAATACAGATGATGTAAATAGCTGACCAGCCTCAAGGTTCATCAAATGATGAAACGAAAAAAAAAAAAAAAGGGAAATAGGCCTACCTTGGAAAGACCTTGGCCCTTAAAGTAAGTTTAATAAGCTGTATACTGCAACTGAAGAAGCTGCAATAAAGCTATCAGGTTTTAGTCCATGACCATGTCCAAAATCACAGTCAGATAATCTGAGCACAGAGGACTCCAAGACAGCTGGATAATCACACTTCATGCCCATGTTACTTTCTAATGGAAGGACATCAAACCAGATCTTCATATCCTTGGTCTGGCTGATAGCATTACTGTGTGTTCTCTCAAGAATATGTCTTTATAAAGGGGCAAAGAGAACTGATCCTATTCCTAACCTACCAAAGTGGTTCCATATAAATTACTAGGAGTCATAAACCCCTAAAAAGAATCAAAGTTTACAAGCATGTATAACTTGAATTAGCTACAGTTAAAGTAAGCCTTGAAAATCGACAAACATAGTACCAAACAGAGCTTTTGTTTAGAACATACCATATATGAAAAAAAAGGACTAGAACAAATATTCTTCAGTCAACTCCACAAAGCTGGTCGTGTGCTATCAGAAGAGAGAGGATCTCCAGAGTGCCTAACCCCTGACGAGCAGAATCCAGTCTGATACAACTATTTACCCATCGTCTCAGAACACGCGACGTTACAGCAAGACAGAGCCGGGAGGTTCAGAGGTGAGGACTGCCTAGTAGCTGCCAGGCAATCAAGAAAAAAGCAGTGTCTGGAGAGAGGAAAAGCCCATAGAAAGCATCTGAATAAGAAAGCCTAAACAAAGTTGACGCACAGTATATCTTAAGGTCATCTTTCTGCCTCATCCATCTGCAAGCTGAAGGTGTTTGCCTACTGTTTTGACTGTGAAAGCGTCAGTGTCTTGGGTTCCCACTGTCAAGCACTCAGGTGGTTTTTTACTCATTTGGAGTAGGCACATGTTAGATTTAGAGCATCCATTAACAAGGGATTAGATGGAGAGTGTTCATTAACAGGGCAACGGGAATAGGGACTGTACAGCGCACAGAGATGTGATAGCACTTTTCCTGCACCTCATACAGGCGATCACAGCTGAAATTTAGATTTTGCATTCATCATTTCTGCAAAAATTGGCATGAAGTTGTTGAAGGTCATGCCCACATAATTGAGGACAAAATTCCACTCATTACCTTTAATTGGAAGAGTGTGCATGTCAAGAACAAAGCTTGGTCTCTTAAGTCTGAAGAAGGCATTACCAACTGTATAGAGTGAAAAACGTGAAAACTAAAACCCGTGAAAGCTTCGTGTTTCACCAAAAAGGCCTGCTAGTAATACACTTTCTCTACAGTAACACATAATCATCCTGGGATATATATTAATAATTATGGCTTAAAAGAACAATAAATTAATGTGGTACAGAAACAAACCTGTAACAGTGAAAACATTTTGTGCCCCTTGCCAAAAAGTATTTAATAATTCAAATGAATCTTTTAAACAAACAGAAATCTAAAGAACGATCCCACTATCTGAATGCCATGAAATCTACTGGCCTCTCTTAAGAACTCTTAAGAAAAAGCCCTGAAACAACAATTTCTATTCCATCTCTTCCCCAGAGAAAAAGAATCCAGAGAAATGATCCCTGCTAAAAACAAGTACTGATCTGAAGCTACTAGTGATGTTTCAGCTTTGAGTGCATGCCTTGTTTTTCAGGAAATAACTTAAATCCAGTACAGATTACAGCTATGAAATAAAAAGCAGAGCCACATCTGGCTGTCACATCTGTGCAAAGAAAAGCTTACTTTGTTTGGCTTTTCTGATTTATGGGTGTATCTAAATCATCTCAAGGCTATTTCATTTCTCATTTGCATAAAGGAAGCAACAATATTGTATCATTTTTAATTGTTATAATGTGCAAACAGATTTTGTGCTATGCCACTTCACTGTTGTATCTTTGAAGAATACCTAAAACAAGGGGAAATAGTGCACAAATATATATTTTTAGCCAATTTCAAAATAAAACATAAATCTTGCAACTTAATAAAATATACATTTAAACCTACAGCTATTGCAAACTACAGTATTATATATTCTACTATATGATACATAATATATGGTGTTTTTTTTAAAAAAATATTAAAAATTATTAAATCAAATGAGGGAAAAGTCTACCTCCTTTTTATAAGACCAAGCCTTGGTCAGTTTTTCAGCTCTGTAAATGAATTACATGCATTAATGGGATCATTGTAAGGTAATGAAGCCATTGAGTTACAAGGCTGCAAATTAAGCTGTCAATCAAATTCAATGAAAAATTTTGAAAAATTTTCTGTTTTATACAGAGTTGAATGTGGAAATAAAATAATAAAATATTTTCATTTGAAATTCCACTTGAAATATTTTTTCCAAAATACTAAACTTTACTTCAGAATATATTTTTATTGCAACTACCTTGTTAATGTCTATATTCATACTCTATCAAATACATAACATTAATGTTATATACATTTTGTATTTTTATGTACATATTATTACTAATACTTGTAAGCAGGCCAAGGAGAAGCTTCCATGACCCTGATGTATTACTGAGTTTAACTCAAGCTTTGCATGAATCCAGATATCTCCCATCATGGCTTTTTTAGTGGTATCATGGAATTAGTTGCATAGATGTCACAGTGGAAAACTAAGTTTTTCTCTTGCAAACAGCTACACATATAGTTAATTTTGCACACACAGCCTGCTTCAATAAATCACTAAAGCACACAGCCAACTTTACACAAATGCTTCAGTCCGTCCTTACTCAACAAAGCAGGTTAAAACAAGTGTAGTTAAGCAGTGCGGTGGATTAAGTTCATTAACCGCCCCATTAAAGGTATGGAGAATATGCATATGCATAAAGCCAAATAACTGGGCCCAGAATAAATGTATTGATCTTTTAACCTCTATTATGAGAAGAAAAGACATCAAGGAAAATGTTAAGACTGAGAGAAGAATAATCACAAACAAAGCTTGACAAACAGAAAGCAGCCATTTATAATATTGCAGAAATGGAGACTGCTGATTACAAAGGGGATGGAGAAAAGGATCAGAAAAACAACATAGAGTTCATACATCAATAAATACAGTGAATGCAGCTACAACACACTGTAAAAGAACTAAATTGTCAGTTTAACAGGAAAACCTATGATCTTCTTTGATTAGTATTAGCTTAAGTTATTCATTGTCTGTAATGGGAAAATGCTAAGAATTATTTTAAAACAAACTATATAATTTGGAGGTTAGATCAACAATGACTTTTAGATGTCATAAATCATTACTTCTTTGAAGAAACAGGAAAAGGAAGATCACATCATACTTACTCAAGCAGACAATGTACACAGTGAGAAAACCCCCCTTGGAATTAATGCAATGGCATTTATAAGAGAAATCCCATATTTAGCTATAGTTACTTTTTTAAAAAAAAGATGCATTTTCTCATATATTATGAGACAAAAGTCATGTACATAATATTGTTTTGTGGCGGATCTTCTAGAAAAGGACACACAATATTTGCCTATTTGTTTCATTCACATTGCAAATACATTCTATCATGAGCCTCGTTTCTCTGTGCTGTAATGTTGCTTTCATTTCCTCCATGCTCCAGCAAAACTATGTTGAAAGAATATACTTTAAAATGCTAACAATTTAGCAAAACCACTCCAATAATTTGAAAGTATGTGGACAGTTTTGAAAAACATCAAGATAAAACAATTAAGTTTAAGACAGTCAAAACCCATACAGTCATTTCATGCAATATGTTCTTCATGTGAATGGTTGTTTTCTTTAGCTCAAATTAAAGATATGGAATGTTTGACAATAGACATGAATGACATTTGGAACAGATTAAAACCGTATTGGCTTAGAAAATCAGATTCAGACTGGAAAGAGAAGATACAGGTTATGTAATTCAGAAATGACAGGCAACAATTTCTAGTGTGATACAGCTGTTGTACTGCTGTTCTGAAGTACTGGTAATTGCAAATTGCTAGAATTTTTTTTCCAAGTGCAAAGACATCTTACGTAGAGAAAACTGTTGAAATAATAATACCCTAAACCTCAAAACACTCAAAAGCTGACCTATTTAAAATGGTCCTCAAACAGTTCAACTTTTAGAATGCTCATTGTAGAAAACACTAAACACTGAAAATTAGAGTGATAACAAAACTATTTTCCTTGAGATTTCAGATATAAAGTAATGTATCTTTACTGATAGAAACACATGTTTACATATCTTCAGAGATCTCAGAGGTAAAAAAATTCCACCTTCATGTAAATGAGAATTATCATGAGGAAAGCAGGAAGAATACGTTGGAAGCTCTCTGATGCAGGAACTATGCACTCTTCTGTACTTATGTGATATCTAACATAGCAGGGCTTTGGTTTTGGTTAGTTCATGGCAATACCATAGTAAACAAGATGAAATTAAAATAATGAGAGCAATTCAGAGGTTTTGGTTCACTTTGTTTTGGAAGAGGCAGGAAGGTTCCTGTTCTGAAGGAACAGTAATTCCAGTAGAGCACTTAAGCACCACTTAATCTGTGGGACTTTAGGGAAACCTTCATGCTACACAGAGCTGGTATTCACTTTTTGCACAGTGATGAATTGTATCTATTCTTCTAATTCTGTAAGGTCTTCCACCTTGAACTGTTTTTGTCTTTCGCTCCTGCTTTCCCTGCAGCAATCTGGCAGATAGATGTACAAGGAAATTGAGGTTATCCAGTCCCTTTCCTTGATCTCAGGTTGTGTTAGCTTCACTTATGGTGTTGAAAATGTTTGCCTAATCTGCTTTTAAAAAATAATATTTCTACTGTCTCTCTGGGAAACCGATTCCTGCTCTTACGTGGTCTTCCCACTAGGAAGTTTTATTCCTCCTCTGGAGCTTAATTTCTTCTCCCAGTTTAAAACCTTTATTTCTTCCCTACCCACGCTCAGTGTGGAGAGAACTTAGTCATTTGCTCTTCTCAGTCACATTTGCACATCAGATACTTATTACTCTGTTAGCTACTTCAAACTAAATAACCCCAATGTTTCAAAAGTTCTTTTTAAGTACCATCTCTCAGACCTGTTACTTCATTGCCTTCTCCTTAGAAGCCTTGTTTGAACAATGCTCCATAATACAGGATGCAAGACACCACTCGGGCTGAGACCTTGCATGTTCTGGGGAAGGACACCTACTTACCGCTCCCAGTGTGCTGTTTGCCTTTTGGAAATTGGCAATATCTGTCTTCTGATTCACTAGTGAAAATACAATTTTCCAAAATATTTCAGCACACTCTGGTCCCTGGCTTGCTGTCTTACAGCTGTGTGTAATTTATTGACTCAAGACATTGTAGCTCATCCGCACTCAAAGGCTCCTCATCTTGTAGAAGAAAATGAGACGTTTGTCTACTATGTTGGCTTTTGTTCGTGTCCATATTACCTGCCCTCTTTCTACAAATTTTGTAATTCATTTGTATGACTGAAGTTAAACTGACTGCTTGTAATTCCTATTTTCCTCCTGCACTTTTAAAGGTGGTAATTATTTGTCCTGTATTAGTCTTCTGGAACTTCGCTTATTGTCACAGGTCTTCCAGAAGGACTTCTGATGCTTCTGACGTTAGTGAAATCATGTCTTTACATATCTTGGAGTGAAAATGGGCATGTCCAGCTGGCTTAAAATTGTGTAAAAAATTTTAGCAATCTCAGGTTTGTTCTTATCCTTCTATAGCCTGACTCCTTATCCTTTCGTCATGAGCATTAACTGCATTGCCTCTTGGACTGAACTTGACCTTTTTAGTGAAGACTGGAGCAAAAAAGACATTAAATTTGCTTTCAGTTTCTTGATGTCAGATGTTGATAGCTTCCTGCTCCCTTGAGATGTGGCCAGCCCTTTTGCTGGTGTTCTTACTATTTACTTCTCTTGCCAGCAGTTGCCTGTTTTGAGCCCTAGCTCTTCTATTCTTTTCCTCATGCTCCAACTAATCTTTTAAGCTCCTTCCTAAATTACCTAGCTTCTACTTCTCTATTCTTCATTCTTCAATTTTAAGTGACTGAAAAGCTCATTGTCACTAATTTCACTTTCTATCCTTCATGTGCCACAATGTAATTTTCGCTTGTGGCCTTGATGTAATTTTTAAAGCAATAGCTAACTTTGCAGAACCCAATTTTTACCTCATTAGGTTTCTTTTCCATACGAGTTTACATCTTGCTTTATTCTTTTCTCAGCAGATCTTTGAGTAAAGGCCACTGTCATTGTCAAATTTTCAGGTGATTCTGCTCATTGTTAAAAATAAACAAACTACCTCAATTACTTAATTTTCCTAGGGGTTGAGTCTGCAAACACCTAATAAACAAAGACTTGGGACCACAATTTTCCATCTTATGAGAGGCCTGTGTTTCCTTTACAGCCAAAAGTGCTTGTCAGAAATGGTATTTGACAGCTTCTACTGCTCTCTCTCCCCTCCGCACATTGATTTTCACCTTGTACAGTACTTTAGCTTCAATTAGGCACAAGGTGTTATGCCTGAGACCACTTAGCTACCCATCAGAAAGGCCACAACCAACCACTGCTGCTGTGGAGACCAAGGACAGAAAAACTGATTTGGCTGTCAGACACGTTGAAAAAGGTTTCATGGTAGCTGCAGGCTAAACCCATGAACTATAAGCAGTGTAATTATGAAGTGGATGGAAAACAAACTCCATGGTTACCCAGCTCCCTCATTATGATCAGATCACTTGGCACATCACTGCAGAGAACTTTACTTTGGAAAAAGACTACATTTTTCATGAGTAGTTCAATAAAAGAAACTATTTTATGGGTCCAGGAGATGGTTGAGGGGGTCAGAAGGAAATAATTTGTTTTTATTTTGCTTTAGAAATTAATTCCTATTTTTATAGCAATTTACAACAAATTCCTGCACATTAAATACAAAGCACTAAAGCAAAAGTTAAAACCAGTATGTATTAGTATTTTTGGAATGAAAATTAAAACGTGCTGCCACTTTTGCAGTCCAAGTCATTATGTTTTATGGCTTAGGTTAACATTGTGCTATAAAATATAGTAAATAACTGTTAAAAGCAGTCATTTGCTCAGAATTATTATGAGTTTAATTTTGGGAATGGTTCAACCTGCCATTATTATTTTTTTTTGTATACATGGAAAATTTTTGAATTTTACTGCTCAGCTCTTAACTGCGTTCTGTCATACTGAGTGGAGAGTCCATGTTAAGAAGTCAACTTTAAATAAGCCAACAACTACTGTGTTTGATGTCATTGCTTCACTTGTAGAAAACTGTATGTGGTAAATATATATTCCTATTTTTAAACCATCACCTCATATGGGAAAGCTATGTTTGTTCAGAAATCATTCGTAGCCAAAGAAGCTGACAGGGTCTTTTTTTCCTAACCAATCAATGTTATATACCAGGAGTCTCAGCATGAGATAATAGTCAGCTCCAACTTCTTGCTAAAACCTCTTAAAGGTCCAGTCTTTCACATCTTCTATTCCTAATCAGGTACAAAAATAATAACAGTTTACAAGCTGTATTAGGATTCTGGAATGCTTCAAATATATATAACCAGACAAAGGTTAAACAAAGGAATTAAGTACTAGGCTTATAGGTGTCCCGAGCTAGTCCCGGGGCCTGTGGGTTTCTTCTTTTGATCCAGTACCATATTGCAAGACAGTGAAAACTTATTTGTGATGTGCCTGTACTCTCCTTATATTTGTGCTGCTTTGATTTTCATTTACTATGATAGTACCTCTGTGTCAGGGTATTTCATTATCCCTCCAGCTCATCTAACACATCATTAAGAATTTTAAGCTATCCAGCATCATTGTATTGTAGTTTTCTGGCTGCTGATTCAAAGAGGTTGGAAATACACTTTTCTATGTAGTTCATCATTCCAATGAGTCTGCAAGACCCTTTCATAATTGCTGGAGGACAGATTTGGGGCTTGGCCAAGAGTAGGTTGTGAACTGCCCATACTGTTTACTATATTCACTTCTCTTCCTGAAATGATACTACAATTACTCAGACTTCTTGATGAAACTGCTCTTGCTCTTTGAAAAGATGTCTTAAGTCACCCGTCTCAGCCTTCTACCACTTTTCCCAAATTAAGATGTCATTTCTGTAGACCTTAATATAGAGCAGCAAACATTGTATTTTCCTGTGAAATGTCATTGGTGCTGTATATAAATCAATTTAAAGAAATGGTGTTTTTCACAGCAGTGTTGAACAGGTGTCTGATTTTTTAAGCACTCTAGTTGAACCCCCCCTGATTAATCAAACTTAGAAAAACAAGTGATGTCAACCATTTCTCCCACAATTTCCCTTTCCCTTTCTGCTTTAAGGCAATGACAAATATTTCTTCTCTTTAATTCAGGTCTATGTATAAATGTGAGATCTGGGTTTTTTTTCACCTACAGTGACCGGTTTATAGACTTATTCCCTTTGTTTCTCTCCTCGTGCTATAATTTCCAGAGCTGTGAGCCTATTAAACTTCATTTCCATCCTCTGTCATAGTATGGAATGGTTTCTCCTATGAAATGCATTATCTTGGGGCAACTGGTCTAACTTCTTTATTCCCTGAAGCATGACATTAAAATCCTCTTTGGTTGTTATGATCTTGGCCCTATAGGACTTGAGATGTTTCACAAACTAATATTCTTCCCTTGGCACCCTGGCAAACTGTAATCCTTTTCAATTCTATTCACCCAAACACTTTACGTATTCTCTTTGTGCAAATAAGTTCTCTACCGTAGGTGTTTTGTTTCAAATACATACGTACTTCTGCTTGTGGCTTTTCTTTTAGTGTTTATACTGTGCTTTCTGCTACTATGTTGGCTACTGTACTGTCCTCTTTAACACGGAGAACTCAGTGCTCCCTTTGCTTTGAGGCTGGGTGCAGATGGTAACCTCGTGAAGAAATTGTCTCACTATTCATGCGACCACAGGACCAAATGAGCCAATGTACAAGGGCATGTCAGAGCCTAACATTTCTAAATGCAGGCAGTTGACTTTGTTATATGTTTCATAATACTTAAAAAATTGCTTTTCAAACCAACTTACTGCTTACTAAGCCAGATCATGCTTGTTTGTCTTACAGTTTTTCTTCCCTTATGAATTTTGCATTAAGAATTGCAGAGTATTTCACTAACTAGGGAAAATTTTTATCCATAACACCAGATTAGCTGGTGGTGAGGTTATACCTATGTACATGCATAATGTAGATAAATGTGTAAAAACCTCTCACTGGCTGAGGAAGTTTTCCATTTCATAGGCAAGACCTTAAGCCAGGGAGCTGCTCTGCAAAAATTGGCTGGGTGACAAATCAGTGACATAGGCTTCCATGAAGGAGGCAGAGTTTTAGACAGATCCTTCTTTTGTTGTTTCTTAATAGCTAGTTTAAATCCTTTTGTGCTCAACTTTGCTGTTTACTATGAACCCCAATCCATTCACTTCACTTTGCCTAATTAATTAATATATTTAGGAGTTTCAAATACTTCATTTGACCTTGCAAATTCCATGCCTGGAGCTGGGTGTTGAACTTTACAAAAGAAGTTGCATTTATGATTTCACACCTTCAGCTTTGAGCTCTTTACAACTTTCTGGCTTAGGCACCTTTCGTTTCATTTTTTGGTCCATTGGCCAACCTGAGAACACTGTCATGATGAATGTCCTCCAATTAACAAATTTCAGTATGGTAGCTTCATTCACGATAGCTGTCGTGGTTTAACCCCAGCCAGCAACTAAGTGCCACGCGGCCGCTCACTCCCTTCCCCCCCCCTCAGTGGGATGGGGGAGAGAATCGGAAGGAAAAAGGTAAAACCCGTAGGTGGAGATAAGAACAGTTTAATAGAACAGAGGAGAAGAAATGAATAATGATAATGATAGCACTAATAAAATGACAACAGTAATAATAAAAGGATTTGAATATACAACCGATGCATAACGCAATTGCTAACCACCCGCCAACCAACACCACGTTAGTGACACCCGAGCAGCAATCCCCTCACCCCACTCCCCCCAGTTTATATACTGGGCATGACATCACATGATATGGAATATTCCTTTGGCCACTTTGGGTCAGCTGTCCTGGCTGTGTCCTGTGCCAACTCCTTGTGCCCCTCCAGCCTTCTGGCTGGCTGGGCATGAGAAGCTGAAAGATCCTTGACTTTAGACTAAACATTACTTAGCAACAACTGAAAACATCAGTGTGTTATCAACATTTTTCTCATACCAAACTCAAAAACACAGCACTGTGCCAGCTACTAGGAAGACAATTAACTCTGTCCCAGCTGAAACTAGGACAATAGCTCAGCTGGTTAAATTAAAGCACTACTGTCATACAGTCTACAGGAGGAATAAAAGTAAATGTTTTCTTTCTTTTTTTTTTTTTAACACAAAAATACATGCTGAATGGGAAGAGTTCTTATGTGAAAACCCCACATAAGGACACTCAAAATTTAAATATGTTGCTTAGTTAACAATAAATATAAAGGTAAGAATGTACCGGGAAAAGTTAGTTTTGCATATAAATCAAATGTCTGTGCTGTATTGTTGGAGAGGCAGGTGAAAGCAGAGCCTATTCATACAGGAATGGTCATCATCGGACATCAGCGGACAAGGGAAGAGCTATGGATGTCATCTATCCAGACTTCTGTAAGGCCTTTGACACGGTCCCCCACAACATCCTTCTCTCTAAATTGGAGAGATGTGGATTTGATGGATGGACTGTTTGGTGGATGAGGAATTGTTTGGGTATCCAGAGGGTAGTGGTCAATGGCTCAATGTCCAGATGGAGATCGGTGACAAGAGGTGTCCCTCAGGGGTCTGTACTGGCACCAGTACCGTTTAATATCTTCATCAATGACATAGTGGGATTGAGCAACTCGGCAAAACTCAGCAAGTTTGCAGATGACACCAAGCCGAGTGGTGCAGTTGTCACACCTGAGGGACAGGATGCCATCCAGAGGGACCTGGACAAGCTTGAGAAGTGGGCCCATGTGAACCTCATGAGGTTCAGCAAAGCCACGTGCAGGGTCCTGCCCCTGGGTCAGGGCAACCCCTGGTATCAATGCAGGCTGGGGGATGAAGGGATTGAGAGCAGCCCTGCCGAGAAGGACTTGGCGGTACTGGAGGATGAAAAGCTGGACAGGAGCCGGCAATGTGCGCTCAGAGTGTGGCCAGCAGGTCGAGGGAGGGGATTCTGCCCCTCTACTCCGCTCTGGTGAGACCCCACCTGCAGTCCTGCGTCCGGCTCTGGGGTTCTCAGCACAGGAAAGACATGGACCCCTTGGAGCGGGTCCAGAGGAGGCCACAAAGATGATCAGAGGGATGGAACACCTCTCCTGTGAGGACAGGCTGAGAGAGTTGGGGTTGTTCAGCCTGGAGAAGAGAAGGCTCCAGGGAGACCTCACTGTGGCCTTTCAATACTTAAAGGGGGCTTAGGAGAAAGATGGGGACAGACTTTTTAGCAGGGCCTGTAGCGATAGGACAAGGGGTGATGGTTTTAAACTAAAAGAGGGTAGATTCAGACTAGATATACAGAAGGATTTTTTTACAATGAGGGTGGTGAAACACTGGAACAAGTGCCCAGCGAGGTGGTAGATGCCCCATCCCTGGAAACATTCAAGGTCAGGTTGGATGGGGCTCTGAGCAACCTGATCTGGTTGAAGATGTCTCTGCTCATTGCAAGGGGGTTGGACTAGATGACCTTTAAAGGTCCATTCCAACCTGAAGGATTCTATGGTTCTATTTGGTCTGATAACAGAAGTTTTCGTATTCTTCAAAGGTGAATTCAGCCATCAGCAAAGGGTATATTCACAGATGATATATCACTTAAAAGTAACACTTCAGTTCTCAAAATAGGTATAATTGAACTGCAGGTACTACAGAGGATCTTACTCCTTATATGGGGCTTAATCTGTCATTAGTGAATAAATTGTTAACACTGGGATTTTCTTGATGGAGCTTAGAATTTAAGACTTCTGTAACAAATTGCAAGATTTCTGAAAGAAGAACTTGATTATGGCCTCAAAAAAAGAGATATCTACAGGCACAACTGTGGAGCTGTGATTATACAGATGTTATTAGACTTTAAGGTCAGAAGAAAATATTTATCTAAATTTCATTGAAATAAATATTCAAGCACCTTGTTTACCTACAAAAAAAAGTACAGAACTTCTAGAAGTATGTCGTATATCAACTTGAGAGGAACAGAGAACCCTAGAGAAACAGAGGAAGCATCTGAAATCTTTTCATCCTAGATCCCAAATGGAATTTAGGCATCTAATTAGAAAAGAACTCAATCAGAATTTCAAAATCTAATCCTAAAATTAAGTCCAGCCATGCTGAAAAGCCTCTTCAGTTTTCACCGAACCTTAAAAGCACCCAAATTCTAGAGAGTCATTCAGACTTTGGTACTACTTTCCCAGGTAACTGCAGTCCTGCTTCTACTGCTCTGCCTGGAGCCCTCTTGATAGTGATAAATAAGCAAAGTGCCTGGTGAGGAAGGGGCATTGCAAGGACTTACTTCATTCTTTTTCCTCTCCTGTTAGCACGATTATAGAAAGTTTTAGTGTTAAATCAGCTAATATTTTACACAAGGTCGCAATTTAATCTGCACCACATATGTTTATTTACAGTTTCAGTAAAAGTTTTCATCCTTTTAAAATTTTTCTTCTCTCACTTGTAACAGTATCTCTGCAGACACTATGTGGGGATTTTTTCCTTACTTTTTTTCTGTCCCGATGTGTTTCCCTCCATTTATAGACCACTAGTATGGTGTTATACTCCATGCTCTTTGAACTAACCTCTAACATACGCTGATTTAAAGTCTGCTTCAGCTCTTCCATGTTCAAAGTGAGTAAGTGCTCTCTTTTGTACCCAGAAGACAAATGAATGCCAACAACCTGTAACTGCCTTTGATGTTTGACCTCTGTATTGAAAGTTTGTTATAGTGTCTCTCTGAAGAAATATAAACACAGAGAGATCATCTCAGTTGCTTCATAGCCTAAATGTATGCCTTAAACTGAAAGCATCTCTGCGACAAGAAAGTAAATCTATGTAACTGCATGAATTGTGTTGAAGTGTTGCTGTTTCAGGCTTGGACTCGGAGCTTCACAGCCAGAGACATGATAATATTACACACAGCTAAGGAGGGAAAGGGGACTTTGTTTTTCTTGCAGCCTGAGTAGCAAAGTCATTACTACTTTTTACAGGCAAAAAATCAGAACAGTGTAATCAGCTCTTCGTTGTTAGGTAAAGTAGATTTTTTTTTTTTTTTTTTTTTTTAGCTTTTTTTAGCTTTTTTTTTAGCTGTTTTGTTCAGAAGTATGTGAGTGTGTGAATTCTGTGTTCCTTTGATAAGTTAGAGGTTTGAGGATGGGTGAGACTTCAAGAGTCACTTTTATTTTCTTCTGCTACCACAAGAGAAATGGGTGGCAGAAAATTGTCTGGCATTCCCTGTTTTTCCTGATTATGTCATGAGGAAGAAAGTATAAGGCATGAAAGGGAGAACAGTCTCTTTTCTCTCTTTCTGTAAGCCATGGGAGAGAATGTCAGCAATGGAGCCTGGAAGGACTTTTTTCTTTAAACACACTTGTATGACTGAGCTTGCTCTGCCCCTAGTGATCTTAAAAAAATGTTTATACTATTGCTTTTGTGCACACATTTTTTTTTCTAAGGAAATTCCAGGTGAGCTGACCATGCTTTTAAGGTATATTTCAATAGTGACAGACTCATAATGTCTGGCAGAATGTTGTTCATTCAGAATTCCTCTGCTCTGCTCTCATTGCTACCTCAGATGGAGCTACATCAGTGCACGAACACTGGTTAGGACTTGTTCATGTGCAGTTCCCATGTCCAGCAAATAAAACACAGGATGAGGCAATCCCTAAAGACAGAAATTGCTCACCAAACAAAATTAATACCTCATCTTTCACAAAGAGCAGGCTTAACAAATAGAGATCCTGAGTCTTATGAGACTGTGAAACTGTACAGACTTCATATGGGGAGGGGGATGTGGAATGAATACGGCCCAGTAAATCCCTACAGGATCTTTAAAGAACATATACAGATATAAGGGTTTGCCCTGCTCTGTGAAGGTGCTGAAATTTTAATAACTTCTACCTCATGCTGCCTGATCACAAGAAACTGATTGATGGTACACAGGGAACCAAAGTTAATTTTGAGCAGAAATGTACAAACTGAAAGTGGGCGTACTAGAAAAGTTTCAAATGCTATAAAAACGTGACAAGCATCCTCCTGAGCGAGACCTGTGTCCT
The DNA here is from genome assembly GCF_929443795.1 of Astur gentilis. Taxonomy (NCBI): domain Eukaryota; kingdom Metazoa; phylum Chordata; class Aves; order Accipitriformes; family Accipitridae; genus Astur; species Astur gentilis. The sequence continues at coordinate 14,544,571 of NC_064906.1, read as the reverse complement.
ACACCATACCCTGTCTCTAACACTGGGGGATGATATTTAGCCTGAACATGTGAGTCTGGCCACCTGCCTTTTTCCTCTCCTGGGATTCACAGACGTTGGATACGTGCTACCTATGGATATGGGATAGAGTCCATATCCCTGCATACTTTCGCTGGTATCCATTTATGGAACTGTGTCTCTGAATTTGTCTAATCTCTTTTTGAAACACTGATACTATCTGTCTGCACAATCTCCTGTGACAACACATTTCAAAAGTTAGCTACCTGTTCAGTAAAAAAAATTAATTTCCTCCATCTGTGTTAGATGATCTTCTACTAGATTCAGTGAGAGCTCTGAAATTCTAGATTTTAGGAATTTGCTAAATAACAATTCTCTCCGATCTTACTCCATCATTGTAATGATTTTATAAACTTCAGCTGTATTTCCCCTTAACCTTCTCCTCTCCAAAATGAAGTCCCATCTTTTGCAGTTGTTTCTTTTTTTCTTTCACTGCAACTACTTTATTCCTGTAGCCATTTTCATTGCTCTTATACCTTTTTTGATTCCAACTTGTCTTTCAATGAATTTTGAATGTCAATCGGGGAGTTCTGGTACTCAGCATCTAAGATTATCACCAATGGACTAATGAATTGAAGCATCATTCTGTTGATCCCTTAGCTCTGTAATATTCCTCTTCCCATCAGGAGTCACAGCATAACCAGCACATTTGCTGCCTTGCCAAATGTTAATACTGTTTAGTAAGTGCATGCTTGTGTGAGTATCGGGAATGAACAAAGCTGATTGAAAAATTCACTGTCACTAAAAATCCAGCTCAGCATTATTTCCTGGAAAATATTCCTTCAATTCTTAGTCTTTTTATTTCACTCATTTTGTTTGATTCCTACAAATAGTTTTAATAGAGAGTTTTACCAATAGGAATGTTCACTGATATATAGAACTTACAAGCAAATATTTAAAAATATTATTGTCAGAGGATTTTAAGATTCACAGACATGAATATCAGGAAACTGGAGCTGAAATTTCACTCAGCTGACCTACAGCAGAAATAAATTCAGTGAAATATTTGGGGAATCATGACCCTATAATTCCCTATTATTACAGATTTCCAAATAAATCTTTCAGAATAAGATACAACCATGAATGAATCACATGAATAATTAATTGATTAATTTCAGATAAATAAATCTGAGAAAATTATGAACTGTTCACAGACAATTTGCCAACAGAAAAGGGGAAAAATTATCTTATAATTTATTTACTATGAATAATTCTCCCAACTCTACATGAGTCACTGGTGCTCTGAGCATCCATTATTTATATGCTTTTTTGTTTTGTTTGTTGTTTGGTTTTCACAACATCACTGAAGTTAGAAACGGGAAAATATAAGGTTGTTCAATCTAATATATCATCTGAAGTTTCATCCAGTGTGTCTGCCATCTTTCAAAAGTTCAGCTGGCGAAATTTCAGCTGTGACCACCACAAAAGCATAGCTTCAATTCTTTTTCCCTTTAGTCTCTGCCTACACCAGACCCAGGCTACTTTACTCACTTGAATCCAGGCAGAATGACCCAGGAAAATTTCATAGTTATAAAGGAAATCTTGAAAGCTGATACAATAATAGCTGTAATTTACATGGACATTAAGCATGCCGAGGTGCTACCATTGTTATCTCTGAAGAAGGAAAATTTAATCCAGTATTTCACTAGATGGCTGCACCAAAACAGTCCTGACAATTTTGCATAACCCAGGCTTTTTTAATACATTGCTGCTTATGTACACAGGATAAATTAAATTATAAATGGTAGACTCTGCACACACCTAAAATTTCTTCCTCAGTCAAACCGAACATTGGAAAAAGACCATGACATCTGTTATGCTAAAAGATAATGAAAGGCGGGAACAACTCAATGAAATGAAATGATCTGGACCAGATTTTTATTCCTGCTTGGCCCCTACCAGGGCACTGAGGAACTGGAGAGATGACACCCTCAGGAACTATTCCAATATATTCCGGGAACACCATTCTGCTCTGCCATCTTGGTTGTGAACAGGGTTACTGGGAGGTTACTCCAGGGCTTTGGCTCCCTTTCTCTTGACCTTCTGTTATGGTACCATCACTGACCATGTTCCTACCCCAGTACCACAGTGCTTTTCTGATGCCCTGACTCGTGCGCCAGATTTAGGGTCCTTGGAGGGCTAGCTTAGAAGTGTGAATAGTGGATCCAGTGCTGGAGGAATAGGGGAAAAGGTTAATGCGTGAGCTAAAAGTGTTTTTCCAGCTGTAGACCTGGATTTATTATATGACCCTACACGTAGGTATGCCCATGGTTCATGACTGCATTCAGGACGAAGGCTTGAACCTATTCCGGGCTGCCATCTGCACACAGGCTGCTTTCATTCCCGTCACCCATCCTGAGGCACCTACCAAAAGGGTTACATCAAAACATCAGTACAGGGGCTTCCAAGATCATCTACGGTGCCATCTTTAAACAAATTATCCATCTACTCTGATGCCAGACGTCATTCTCCCTCTGTCTTGTCTCATGTCACGTTTTTCTCCCACCCTACCCAGCTCCGCCCGTGAACCTCTCGTTCTCCTAGTGATTATCATCTTGTGCCAAAACAAAACCTCTCGAGCTTGGGGTGGATACAAGAGGAAATGTCTGTGAATGAGGGGCTCCCTCTCCCTGTCAGCCTTCAGCTCATCCAGGCAATCTTTCTCTAGAACCGAGCAGAATGCTTTTCACGGGGAACTTCACTACGAAGTCAGTCACTAGAAGGTGAATTTTCTTTCATTAAAGCCACCCATACAGGCACAAACCTGCACTGCAAAATCGTAGGCATCTGTTTTAACACTGCAGGTATACAAAACCAGGACAACTACAAATCAGCTTTGCGATTATATGTTGGCCAATTTCAATATATTTCATGATTACACACTAACCAAAACCAGCTTCGGGATGTTAGCCTAACAAGTAGAGCCTGCAATAATAAGGTGGCTCCTTTTCCCAGTCAGAATTATTAAAATGAGACTCTTAATTCTTTGAAGTGAGCAATGCAGGTAAACTATTCAAAAGATGCTTGGCAAGTGATTTCTTTATTATTATTATTATTATTACCTTACTGAGTGAGATGTCTGGATTTGTGCATTTTTCATGGTCTTCATCTGAATCCAGATTCCAAATGCTCTGTCAGGATTGAAAATCCAGGAAATAAGTCCATTACTGTTCTCAGTAGGTGCCACTTATGTGCTTCTGCATTGCGTCTGTCAAGATGAAAGGGCAATCAAAAAAGTGTTCGGCCTCATCCGTGCAATGTTTCTCCATGGTGCAGAAAGGAAATTCTTAGGCCAAAGTAGTAAGCTAGATACTAGTTATACTGAGACCCCCAAATAATATCTTTTCTGAGGAAAATTCACACATTACTATACACACTGCTCTCTGGAGAGAATGTTGTTTCAGTTTTGGAAAAGATGACAAAAAGTATTGAATTGCAAAGGACCTAATGAAAAACACAAGAATCCAGCTTATACGTTTTGATTAACCCTCTGTGTTAATAGTCTGATACTAAGTAATCTGATTTTTAAATTTTATATGCCATCTGATTTATAAATTTTATATATGTATAAATATATTTGTATACATACATATATAATTGATCCAGAAAAAATTATTTCAAATACAAGCAGAAATAAGCTGTGATCACTGAAAATTACCATAGCCCTTTAAGGTTAGCTTTGTGTCACCGTATGGGAAAAATGCTACATTTTGCTTACTGTGTTGATTCTTAGCTTCATAGGTTTTGTGTATTCAGCCTTATCTGAGCTCCAGCTATTTGTTGCAGACTGAGGTAGGAATAAAGCAAGAATAAAAAAATTAGGTAAATTTCTTATCTCTTTTAGTGTGAAAGTTAAATTACAGGAGTTCCTACTGTTCTCTAACAGGTTTTCTTATAAGGATTACTTTAAGTAAGGTCTTGGTTTCCAGTGCTTATGACTCCACAGCTTTAACCCCTGGTCTGATATTTTTGCATTCTATGTGTCCAAATTTGTCTGATTTTTTTGGTACAGGGCAGGACAAAAGGAAGGTTAGATAGGAAGGTGGAGCAAGGGTGGGTATGGGACTGAGAATGCAGCCACTCCTGAAAGTGAAGCTATGTTTTCCCCTTGTTAAAAAACGAATGACCTTTTTATTATTTTTGTGCTAAAAATGAATGTGATGGTCCTCTCTGTGATCATTTCTTCATCTGGAGTCCACTTTCTTTAGAGGAATGACTTGAAGTTTGGCAAAATAATATAATTGTATTAGATGTATGCTTTTGCCAATCCCATTAGAATCTACTCGGATTTGGCCATGCTTTTAAGCTTGTTTTAAAATTAAATTTTTCTATTCTCTGCTACTGGCAAATATCTGTGAAAAGCATCCCTTTCTTTTTTATGGATGGGGAGACGAGTTTCTCCACACATACCTGTGGGCTTCCTTGATAGTGTTCCATGCGTAGTCTTGGCAGCTCATCAGCAGGATGGGGACAACGCAAGCATTGAAATAACGCCACGGAATAACAGGGGAGGATGAGGTCACTACACATTTTGGAAAGCTAGAAGATTACAGGCTGAAAAATAGTATCACAGCTGTGAAGTCAAACACTGAACAGTTAGGTACTGCCACACTTGGAGCTGCTTGAGCAATCTTAATTCATCTCCTATTCGCTTACTTTATGACACAGAACTAAGAAAGCAGTCAGACAACTAAAACGTTAAGGTGGCTTTATATTTTAGCATTTTAACTCTGCATTGGCATCTAGCATCGAGGCATCAACCTCCATTAAGTGCACGGGGGAAGCTGGATGTATGGATATCTGTGTATATATATGTGTTTTAATATGGCTCCGGTTTAGCTTGTTCTTGGAGATATTCTGACATTAAGGAACCAATTTGTGCAAACCTCTTCTTATCCCTTGCTAAGATTTTCTAAATATTTGCAACTTATTTTGAATGTACAAAAGACTTAATTATGACAGAGAAACAATTCTTCACCGCCAATTGTAAAGCTTACCTGATGCTAGAACTGAAAGGCATGTGAAGAAAGCTCTTGAAAGAGAAAGACACAGTTGATAAAGGAGTGGAGAAACAACATAAGACCCCATTGCAAATTGAACTCTCCAAACATGCAGCAGCCATCTGAAAGAGATTAATATAAGAATTTGAACTTTTTATGAAAGTAAATGGAGCTACAGAGAAAACTGAGGAAAATGGGATTTTTTTTATTATTCTTATTAAGCCCATGACATTAGATTTGCTGAAAAGTTTTCCATTAAAATGATCAAGAAGAAGCCAATTATCAGACAGTGCTACAGAAATTAAAAGAATGTTACACTAGTAGTGAGAATGTACATAAAGAATTAATCTCGGAAGCGGAGACACTGGCCTCTCATTAATCACCCAATAAGAACATCTTGTACTTCGGAATGAGATTCAAAATGTTTGCATGCTGAACAGCCCAATTAGCATCTTGTTGCCTGGAGCTAAGAAATAGGAACGGGTCGGAACAGGGGTGCATCTTAATTCCTGCAGTTTAACTGCATTGTTATGAGCGAAATGAGGTATTTTGATATGTTTAGGATGCACAGCTCAGAGCCGCCTCACGGAGACAGGTGACTACGTGCTATTTACAAAGAAAAAAGGAGTCGATACCTTTTAAAATCAGCCAGAGAAGGAGCTCCTCCTGACTGTAGCATCGCTTTTTTTGTGAGAAACTGATAATTCTGGAGCATATGAAATGTGTTTTGAGAGCACTGGCTGAGGCGAAGCCCTCGGAGATGTCAGCAGACGAATGCGTGGCTTCTACAGACTGACAAGAGCCTCAGCGCGGGCTGGTTGCTGAGTTGCCCAGACTGTAAAGGCTTGCCGTGCTTCGGTCTAGGTGCCTGTGGAGCTCTGAAGTGAAAAATGATGAAAGGGAAGGTGATAATGAAACCTTAAGTACCTCCAGGATTAGCTGGCAGCTGACAGTCAGTTCCCAGGGTCTGTAGTTTTGGAGGCAGGACCCTAAACCGCAAGTCCTGAATTCAGTGCAGAAGTACCGTGGCAGATTTAGGTGCGCTCTTTCATTACGTGATAGTTGACTGTTTTTCCAATGAACATCTTGGCTTGTGACGTAGAAAAGGTATGGACCAACGTTGCCATTAATGAAGCTGTTGTCTCCTTCACCCCCAGTTAGTGCAGAAATGAAAAGGTATTAGCGAACGTAGCTCATAATTACAGCCACTGAAAAAAGGTAATACTGTCTTGCTATTGTCTCGTTTCACCTTGGAGATCCAAATTCTTTACTGCCCTGTCATGGTGTTTAGCAAGCTCCTTACACCAGGCTTTTCACAAGGGGTCTCTAATTGTACGTGCCTCATTTTCTGTGTACCTGGGCTGACCTCATGCCACGGTACTGGGAGCAGCTGCACTGACGAGCGAAGCCAAGGGATGCTTCGCTTTAGAGAATAACTCTGTCGTGTTTTTGAACACTAGTTGTGGAGGATTTCTCAGACGGGATGCTTAAAATAATTGGAAACTTCTGACTTCAGTGTCTGTGTGCATCAGCACTTTGTAAAACGAAGACAGTTACATCTCTCCGCTTCACGTTGTTATTTTGAAAATAAATTCTTATGTTACAGTGACATAGGAAAACACCCATGGGAATATGAAAGAGTCTACGTTCAGAGTGGGATTTGAAGAGTGAGCTAAAGTAAAAGCTGGGAGAGGCACACACTGAAGAAAGCCAAGTATTAAACATTATCTCAGGATCACAATGTCAGCCATTCTGCATGCTGAATGAAGTGGTGATCTTCTGTGGAGAGTGGCATGTGATTAATTAACTGAACACTCTTTTAAAAAATCACATATGCCAGACCCCTGAATAAAAATTTTACTGGCGACTTTAATACTGACACCTCAAAACTTCAGTGTTTGGCTTTGTAATCTTAATGTTATTCTACATTGTTTTTCTTGATATTTTATACATACATGATGGTGTGATGTGGAGTCCATATAACTAAATATTTAACAGGGATTTTTTGGATAAGTGGTCAATAAATCCATCCTGAGAGTAAGAATACTTCTTGGAAGGTATATCTTGCAATATGATTATATTTTACATACACCACATTTTGATATAAAGAATGGTCATGTGAAAGGTGTTTTTTTTTTTTTTAAAGGATTTTAAAGAAATTCTTTATTGGAGCAGAGCACTGTTTTACTACAGTCAGTCCACTTGTGTAAAGGGAACAGGAAAAACATTTCTCAAGGGTTTTCAATGGATAAATGCGATAAAAGTTTATAGTCAATAATATTTATCCTGGATCTTTTAGTGTAAAATGCAGATGAGAAGAAAGGGAAATACTCTGTCATGTTTGTTTTCGTTTTAATAGGAAACTTTTGAAGTACTGAGAGTGTTGGAAAGTTAGAAGTAGACCTAGAGGTGATGAATTAGTAGGGTTACAGGTAACACAGTAGTTACTGAAAAAATGCACTGTAATATTTGTTCTGTGATCAGTCACAGTAATTATTCTCTCCCCACAATGCAGTCTCAGGAAGCTAGGTGTTTTTTTTTTTTATTAACATCTACAGTTGTAGCCATTTTACTTGAAGGGGAATGTTTCAATGGAATATAAATGTAATAATTTGCATCCTGGTAGTCATTAAAAAGATGCGACCACTTGATAAAGTGCCAGTGAAAGTGATTTTCAGCATGCAAAATTCATCTAGATTTTTGTAAGCCAGGGATCAGTGACAATTTAAAAATGCATGTGTAAACAAAATGTAGTTATTCCAGTTGGACCATAAATATAAATGTCTGCCTATCTCAATTGAGGTGTTTTTTTCTTTCTAGGTCTGGGAGGGTTTGATGAACTGAGGAATGTGAATTGCAGCTATTTTTAACAGTTAAAAATAAACAGAAGAAATAAAAAGTGATAGGAAGGTATGTTTCTTGCAGGAATGAATGCTACATGCAATGTGGATAGCAACTGAGATAGAAATGAAATTCTGTCACAGAAAATTTACTGTCCTGTTTATATATGTTTTCAGCCTTTTTCTTGTTTGAACTATTTTTCTCTTGTTTTTAAAGTCATCTGGATTATGTAAACAATTACCTTAAGAAACCAAAATCTGATTTTCTTACTTATTATTGGAGGGCTAGATGGAGAGGTGTAGAGGTTATAGCCATTCAAGAGAATGTTTAAAGACCTACAACTTCTAGAGTTAAACATGCCATGGTGTGTCAGGGAAGCACTTTGAAGAATTTCAGGTGAAGGCAGAAATAGAATACTGTTTACGTTTGTACTTCTTTTTATTTTGGATGAATTTATAACATATCTACAGGACAAACTACCACAATCCAGAGGATAAAAACTCCACAAAGTATTTAGAAGGTACATCTGAAATAACATTGGTGAATCTGTGACATATAGAGGAGTCATGAAAGGAGAATGTAGAGACAGCAGTCAGAAAATGTCAACAATATTCTTCGGTCAGGTTACAATCATGCACAATAGAAGGCCAGGATGAACAGTCACAAGTTGTAACAAGGCCTTGAACAACCTGATTTAATTTTGAAGTTCATTCTGATTTAGCCAGAGGATTGAATTAGATGCCTGCTGGAGGTGCTTTCCAACCAACTTTTCTGTGGTTCTGTGAATAAGGACTTGTCCTGATGGGCTTATGCATGTAACCTGTGTTATTCCCTGGGATATGGAGCTGTGGAGGTCTGTAAAAACTTATAGTTTGATTTCATTGTATTTCCTTGTTTAAGTCATTGTCTGGCTTTTTTACCTGTAAAATTCATAAATGTGGTTTAGTTCAATTTATGGATATGAAAGAATAAACTCTACGGACACCTTATTTATTTGTATCTAGGGTGTGAGAACAGATGACATAGCTTTCTTGTATTGCCTTCATATGAGGTGGTGATTCTGATTTATATTCTGACTTACTTAAAATACTTGTGTAGAGCTGGACTCTGCTTTTGCAACGACTCGTCAATAAAAGTGTATGTTCAGGGCCAGATTATAGCCTATAGTGCTTAAATATCTTGAGCTATCTAAATGATAAAGTAAAACAGACACTTCACAGGGGAAACAAAATAATCATTTCTCTAAAGCATATTATGAGCTCTCCTTAGAGAAAATTTAAACAGAAATTAACAACACGTGAACTGTAAATCTGATGGTTGATTTCTGAAGTGTGGCTATGTAATGTGCTGATAAAACAAACCTAATAAGTCAGAGGGAAATTCTAAATTTCATACCTATTGCCTACACTTGAACTTAAGTATACCTTTTGTATTAGTTATTGGGAGCTGCAAAAATTCTAGTATAGGATATACCATATAGTGCTGTAATCTGGTGCAATGTAATTGAGGTATGGGGGTTTTGTCTCTTCTACTGTAACTAATAATTGTCATGTTCATCTGTTTGCTTTTTAGCTTGTTGAAGGGGCAACACTGTTCTCAGCCTTCATAAGGGTCTGCAATTATAACATTCATAAAAACAGCTAGTCATAAACATGTCACATAAAGTATTTCACAGAGTTTATGTGAAAGGAAATTGAAGTCTCTTGAAAATGGAACTGAATCTTGTCCAAACAACCTTCGATACACTAATCCAACTTTATTGTTGTTATATATTACAGGCTTCTTTATCCATGCATACTATCATTAACCATACAGTATGTTTTGATAAATGTTCCCCTTCCTGGAAACTCGTGCAGTTCTTTGACCAGTGTCTCTGTTGGTGGTGCTTTTTCATTAACTCTAAACTGTGGAAAAAGAGATGCCATATTTAGGTGAAAGAAACTGATAAAATGAAAAAGTAATTACCTCCCAAGGTGTTTGTGTGGTAGAACTATCTGTCTGCACTTTAAGACTCCTAGATAATTGGTTAATATTTGAGAAATAATAAACAATTATACCTAGGGCTAATAGCACTACTTAATTTTTATTAAAGATCTACAACGGCTAGGGTCACCATGTAACTCAAATTAGTCAGGCAATATTCCCAAACAGTATTCAGGATACGAGTTATATATTTTGGGTGAACAGTTCCTTCATTTTGACACATGACAAATGGAACAACAAAGAACAATTTGAGGTATGAATTTCAGACTACATATATTTCCACCTATATATATTTTGGTTGTAAAGTCCACCTAAATGTTGCTTTGATCCACATTAGAGTTCTTCAGGGTTTTCCTTTCCATTCCCTCAAAGACAGTTAGGTATATGTTGGGTCATTCAGACTTGCATGCCTCTCTGCTGCTCCTGACCAGAATCCACAGGAGGTACTCATGAGGGATGGCTGATGGAGTAACCTCAGAAAAGTGTGTTTATGAACTCCAGTCAGGGAACTTTTCAAAACTTCCTGCTAGCCTCCCATTCTGCAGAGGCAATAGGAGATCTCTGGTGCACCTGCTCAGATTTTTCTGGCCGATCTTAGTTTTTGCTATGGTAAGTCATGGCAATAGGGCCAAGGAAAGATATTTTCATCAGTATTTTTGTTTAAGATCCAAACCTCGAAAACACTATTTCCAGAAAGTTTGCATTTTTTAAGAATTCTCCAATGGAAAGTTGAGAACTACTATGGAAAGGATATGTTTCTATTTGACGGTGGAGAGAAAGTTCAGTAGAAAACCAATTATCAGTTGAAAAGAAGTTGAAAAGAAATTTTTCAAAGATTTACAGTTGATTGTTTTTTGGTTTTTTTTTTTTTTTTTTTTTTTTTTTTTTTCCATCTCTTAGCCAGAACTGTGTTTTTTTTCTTTCTAGAAAGGTATTGGCAGTCATGCCTTGGTTACTTTCAGTTGCCTGAATCGTGAGCCCAGAAAACCTGGTTGAGTATTAGTTGCTTCCCCCTTTGATACTAGTCAACATTCTTCAAGGCTTTCACTCTTTACACTCTTAACATTTGAAATTACGGAAGAGAAAAACATGCTTTATCATTCGTAACAATCACCACAAAAGGGTGAAGCTTTGTGACAGAAGGAACTCAACAGCGAGGAAATGAAGTGCTGTTTGGGACGAAGGGGATACAGCTGAATGTGGTTTTCACTTTTCATTGTGTGCTTTCTCACCTGTTTGAAGGTTTCCTCTCTATGTGTCACTTCTATGCTGTTAGAAGTTATGTCTTTTGTTAAATAATTTAGAGCTTTCCAGTCTGCCAATCAGGGAAGGATTAAAGCTATGTTTTTTTCTTTTTTCTTCTCTTTTTTTTTCTTTCTTTCTGTTGGCCTGCTGCTATCTGTTCCTTTTACAAAACAGAAAAAGAGAAGGCAAAATGGAAAAAATTAACATCCATTACAGATATACTATAGCTGTGTTAGGTTGTTCCTGAAAGAAGTCAGAGGCAGAGGTCACACCAGAAATCATATTTTACACTCTGCTCTTTTGCGAAAGCAAATCTTCTGTGAAATCACATCAGTGTTTATGATTTTTTTTTTAAATTCTAACTTGTTTTTCTGCTTTTGATTCTTAATATTTTAGGCAAAATCTTATGCACAAGGTTCAGAATATGGAAACTTTTAAAGTTAGAATTTGTATACAAAATGATGAAACAATTTAAAAATAGAAATTCAGACAACTAGTTATTCCATTGATTTGGGCTTGTCTTCACTAAGATAGAAATATAAAAGTCTTTACTTGAGGCAGATCACACTTGATCCTCTTCGGGATTTTCTTGACATTTGCCTTCTTGCATTATGTGTTTTAACAAGGAAGGCAACAAGGAAATAAGGAGCTCCTCCATCATTATGGAGGATAATGTCACTGGAGCGGATGCCCCAGACCCTGTGAAACACACAATAATCTAGCAAGTGCTTAAATATAAATTGTTGAACTCTAGCCATAACTTTAACAAGTTGGATTTTGCTTCCCCTTTCCTGGGCAAAGTTCTTGAGAAAAGAACAGCAAGAAAACATGAGTAGCATTAGTTGATGAAAGTGTTCTAGGCTTGTCTTTGTCCAGTGGTTGCAGCAGCTGATAAATATTCCCAGAGTTAGACAAAGGATTTTACTAATTTGCTCTGTTGTTTTGTGGATAATCCACTATATTTGGCCACAAGCCTAACTTCGTGACATGGGGAGGATTGTCAAAACCACTTTAAATTGGCTTTGTTCACTCTCATCACAGCTGTCAGAGGGCTGTGATGGGCAGGATCTTCTAAAAGTCCTTTAAAATCCTTCATCTTGTGAAAAAAATTGTACCTTAGATACTCTGCTATTCAATCCTATTGCTCAGTATCAACGCAAGACCATAAAACTGAGACTTTATTGACCTAGATGCAGAACTTCCTGACAGCATCTGACTGTTCTTCTTCTCTTCTCACCCTCTGCCACCGATGTCATCACCTAGTTGGCCATATGTTTGTAAGAAATAAGGACTTGGATAAAAACCAGGAGCCTCTAGATTAACCAAAGCATGAATAAGGAAACACATTACACAACTGACAGACAACAAGTTGAGAAAGTACTTATCTACTGACTGTCAAGCAATGCATGTTCTGAAGGTCCTACTGCAGTTATAGCTTAACCTGTTTGCTAAAATAGCAGCATTCACCATTGCACACTTTCTTCTTATCCCTTCCTGCCTGTCTGAATGGTAAACCTTTGTTTCAGTGAGATAAATAGCTCGTTTGTTTGTCCTAGAAAACTATGCCATTGTTTTTTCACAAGTAAGCTGAATGGGGGTTGCTTCCATGAATGTGCCCGAGACCCTTTGTAGTAAGGATAAGAAAAAATGGATCATATGGTAAAGAACATGCATGTGGCCAAATGGATTTTGATACAAAATGCTCAACTGACTAGATTTGTTAGCTTTTCAAAAAACATATCTCTCGCTCCTAACACCGTCCTTGCTTTTCATTATTGCTTTTTCCCATGTGGACTTGGACTTCTTGCCCTTGGCTGCGTTAAAGCAGTCTGGCGCTGTAGATGCTATTCAGAGGGTGTTTTATGCCCCTCACCTTGCTACACAGCCCAGAAAGGTCAATAGTAGTGTTAAGACTAGGTGTGCTGATTCGTATGCCATGATCTTCACGCCATACTATGGGTAACCTGCACCAGCTCCCTATCCTTACACTTCTGTCCTCTGCAGTGCAGAGGCTCGCAGCTGAAGCAAGTTGAGCACAGAATTGTTAATGGCGTTGTCTGGGCATGGCTTGTGATGAAGTGATACCGTCTTTCCTTTGTCTGCAGAACCAGTTTAGCCTCCTAACATCCACCAGTTTCAAAGTTCCTTTGCTGAACTTGACTCTTCCTGCGGTATGCCTTAGGTCTGTCTGTCAATGTAATAAAGTTTTATTCTCATATTCAAGTTTTTCTTTGTGAACGTGAGGACTGGAAATAAGTATATTTGTAATTTAAATGCAAAACTTGAAATTGATGGGTTGCTCTGGAAGCTGGAGCTGGAAGATCCATGTATCATTTACCTTCTTGTTCTGCATGTTTGAAATCATAATTAGTGTACTTAGGTTGCACTTATTGTATACGCTAAGTCCCAGTAGTGTACGCATTGTATTTGTATTCTGGTATTTCCTACACAAGTGTAATGCTCAGTAAAAGTTAATATTTTGATAATTCCTCACTGCCTTTCTAGCCTCATTCACATTCATATAAATATGTGTAATCATAGACTACCTTCATGAAAAAACACACTGCAAAAAACCTACTTAGTTAAAGCCATTTTCATAATATTTTTTGAAGTTTTGTTTTCTTTTTTTTTTAAGTTAGCACTTGTATACTTTAAACCTTCACTGTTGTCGAAAGAGAAACCTATCGTGAATAGTATCTGACACAGCAGTAACACAAATCTTTCATTATGTTTTATACCATCCTAAGTAGAACGGAGCTACAGAACTTAACACAGAGGTGTATTTGTTTTGTAAAGGTGAAAGAATACATCTGAAACCAGTCTCATCCTGTGCCTTATTTTTGCTGTACAAAGATCCAGCTTCATGAGAAGCAGAAGTCCTCTGTCTTTCGCTCCCTATAACACCCCGTAAGGTGATGCTGCAGCACCTTCCTGAGGTGACTGCTCACACCTGAGTGAAGGAAGAGCTGGACCCCGAGCCTTGCAGTGCAGTGCCCTGATTTTACACTCTGTCTGGAAAATGGGCTCTGTGCCTTGTGTCTGGAGTCTTTTCTGCCCAAAGATCTATCGAGGCAATCTATCAAGGGTCTACCATGGTCTTCATAAAGAAAGCACTAAAGTTCTGTCTGTCTCTGGATGACAAACCAGTTCCCTGAATCCTGTTTCTCATGTCTGACTGGGACATGCCCAACCTTGGGAGCCAGGCTCTGCTGTGTAACTGAATGAACAGCTTAGACCATAGCTTGCTTTAGGTGCTTCAAGGTTTTGATGGTGCTTGGACGTAAAGCAGTCTGACTCACTCTCAGTGACTTGCTTCCCAAAGTCCAGCCTGAGGAAATGCATCCCTTTCCGTAGAGCTTTGCAATAAATAAATCTCAGTAGTGCATATCGAACAGCTTATTACTTCGTTTTCCATTGCTGCAAAAGGTGCCTAAGCACATATTTTTCTCTACTACTATTATAAAAATCAGGATGTAACACTCTGCTTTGCTGCGGTGTTGTCCACTCTGAAGTGAAAGGTGAAAGATGTCACTAATGAGGAAAATTAAGTTTAATCTCACTAAGGGAGACCTACTGGCCTACATCACTAAAACATTATTTATGACATATTTTGGAGGCACGTATCCTAAGAAATCCAACCTTATACAAAAAAAGCCCTCCCAGTCTGTTAATATACAAGATAGTAAAACTTGTGCGCAAGGAAACACAAATTGCCTGGAAATGGATGTTTTTATGTGAGAACAAGTGAACAGTAAGATACTCTTGACCAGACTCTTCAAAGTTACTTCAAATAAAAATGTTACCTTTTTAGTGCCTCCCCTGTCTCAACAGTGTTTGTTGCATATATTAGACCTGCTTCAAGGTGATTTGAATGTACATGCTTAGTGTTTGAAAACCTCTTTGTTTTTCATTCATGAAAGATCATTTATTCATATTTGATTTTATCCCCCTTCTATTTGTCCTTATTTGGACTTCACATGCCTGGCAGATACAAATGTATAGAAAATAATCCATATTGCTTTGTATTGGATTCATGTATATTACAAAGGAAAATCCCCATGGCATTAGGATTTTTGTGTGTATAAATTCCTCTTAGATGTGTACCCTTACTGAGAGCAGCATATTAACAAGTGAGACAGAAGAGGAATTTGAACATCAGACTGATGTTGATCCATCCAAGACAGTTTGGGTCTTAATGATCCTGATTAACGAAAAAAAAAAGCTAATGAAGAAGGCACAGATAAGTGTTCCATGTTGCTTTTTGATATGTTATAGGCATGGCAAGACCTATTGGCACAATCTGTCAGTCATAAACCACCATCACAGAAAATATTGAAAAACAGAGATGGAATTTATTGTCCTCAAAATAATTAATTTATCAATTCTTTCCATTACTACTCTTTTTTTTTTTTTTTTTTTTTTTTAATTTGTGCAACGTTGAGTAGTGGAAGGGAATATGGCTGTCAATTTATAACATCACATTTAATTTTTTTCCTCAAAATTTAAAGCTTGTTTTTCATTAGCTAACAAGAAGCAGTTCTGTGAGTTTACACTGACTCTTACTGGTATGCCCTTAAACTTACCTAAGCCTTCTCAATCTTTTGGACAGGCAGCATGACCATGACTTTTACTACTGGTTTTTAAAATACTGCTGGTGTCCCGATTCAGCCATCATTGAGTTCTGCTTAGTTATGATCCTCTTATAGAGAACCTTTTGTGGTTTCTCTCGCAAAAAAACAGAGACACAATACAGTTGGCTCACTCTAAGATTAGGGTTAGAATTTCAAATGTTTCAACTACATTTGGAGTTTTTTTCTTTTCCGTCCATCTTTGGGAATCATGCAGAGGAAGGTGGCATTACAAAGAAAAGTGTCGAACAAATTAACCCCTTGTCTCGTATATAATATAAACCTCATTGTGTGGTGCTCCCTTCAGTGCAGTCCTGTCACTAGGAATAATCTGGCCATCCATGAGCAGATACGAGCTGAAGAAGCTAGTGTCTGGAAGTAGCTGAGATGAGGAGAAGAAGTTACTTTCATTATGCGTAACAGTTCTGGCGGTTGGGGGTCACTGAAGATGGATGTGCCACCTCTGATGCACTCCAAACTTAGCCCGTTGAAGTCCTTTGCAGGACATAACGCTGGTGAAACTGAAGCTCTTCCAAATCAAAATGGAGTCTCTTGGTATTCTGGGTCACTGCGGGTTTTTTTTTTATTCCAAGATTATAGTTTAAAAGGACCATGCGACTGTGGATTTTTAGTATAATAATATAGTATATATGATAATGCTCTAGCATCCAAAATAATCCAAAATAATTCAAAAATAACAAGATAATAATTACTGTCTTTACACATGGTACTTATGTAATTATTACAGGATAAACAGAGCTCATTTAAATTACCTATTTGATTAGGTTATGTATGCTTTGTGAGATAGTGTTACCCAGTCCATTTATGTGTCTGTTTTGATTGACATCACTTTCACACTAACTACTTTCTTTTTGTATTCAGCTAAAATAGACTAAATTCATCATGCACTGAATGGAAACTTAAGAATAAGTGTTTAGATAATTGGGCATCAGGGATTCTTAGAAGTCTTTATTATGTGAGAGTGCCCAAATAACATCTGTTCCTACATTCCTGTTATTCAAGGTTGCTTTGTAGTTATTGGGTCTTCGGGGACCTCAGAAGCAAGAAACAAAGATATGCTGAATAAAATCCACTTTATGTAAAGCCTTTTACACCCATCTAGTTAGTGAATGTGGCCTGGTTTAGGGCAAGACTGAGTATTAGTGAAGAAAGACATGACTGGTTTTTTGATACTCAACAACAGCCAGGTGTAAGAAATACAGAAGGAAGTTGTTTGGGAGTAACAATGCCTAGACACTTCTCGACACCAGAAGGCAGCCAGCTTTTTCAAGGCTCGTTTCAACCTCAGTAATTTTCCCCCAAATACCAACAATTTCCAGCATATTCTCTAGAGAAGGTCTTATCACAGATTCAAAGGAAATGTAATTAAAGTTAAAAAACATAAAAATGAATTGTTTGAGAACAAAGGAGGAAACAGGTACGGCATGAAGGGCAGTGCTCCTCAGAGATTAGAAGCAGGTAGTCAATTGTAAAACATCAGTTTACCTGAATTATACCTGCTGTCTGTCCCAAACCTCATCTATTTATATCCCAGTTCCTTCCATAGACTGGCTTCAATGGTGAATCATGGTAGGATAAATAAGCGATTTGGCTTTCCAGTTGACTGAAGATTAATTTTTCATCATCTCTCAGCATCACGTGTGCAATCTGCCCTTCTAATTCTGTTTTAAAGCTCCACTTAAACAGAATTTGCTAATGGTTTTGATTTGGCACTGATTTAGCAATCATTGCCAATAGAGATCACCTTAATCTTCTCAAATCTCGAAAGGCAGCAATTGCTTTCTGTACTGCACAACAGGTATTTTTCAGTGTGCTGTCCTCAGAAAGTCCATCAGCTTTTGTCTCCGTACTTCATTCTGTTAAAGAGATTTGATCACAACAACTTGGCTTTTACTGCTTAGGACGACACCTGGAATTCAAATGTAGATCTCTTTCTGTGACAATGTTAGCTGAGATAAAACTGATGAGAAGGAGGGCACAAAAGTTGTTTTTCTCTAAGGAAAATCAGCTGTCTGGCATTGTGCTACTACTAGCATTTCTCATAGCATAACTTTAAAATGAAGAGGAGGAGTGTCTGACATAATTTAGGAACATATACTGTGGCAATATATGAGAAGGAAATAGACATTCAGGCAATCAGTGGTTAAAGAAATGAATTTTCCATGTGCCTCCATTTAACTTTAGTGATTTTCAGCATGCTCCACTTCTATTAACTAATGATTATGTGGAAGCTTTTATCTTTCACTAGCATTATCTCAGATGATTATAAAATGAAGCTGTACTTAAAAACAGAAAAAAAGAGACAATCGTTTAATTATTATTCATTCTTAAACAGCAGTGAATAAATATATATGAAATTAAAGTTCACAGGCTTAGGAATTCTTGGGGTTTTTCCTAATTTTTTTTTTTTATAGCACACCTTTTATTTTAATTAATGAAAGATTAAAACCTAATTATCATTCCAAAGTTAAAGTATTGTATCAGGCCTCTTCATGTCTAAACTATAGTTTTGGATAGTCAGAGTACCAAAGCAGGGTTCTTTGCATTTTCAGATATATATATTTTAATCTATATTCTGGTCTCTTGAGTGACCCTGGGGAGTTTCACTGCATTCCCATGCCTTAGTTTTCCTATCTGTAAAATGGAGATGACAACACTGATCTCTTTAATTGTTTTACACCCAATATCCTCTCATTCATTAAGGTGAGCAGAGGCTGGCAAAACTTGCCCACAGTAGTGAAAGTAAGGAGCTGTGATTTCAGAGTCTCCTTGAAGACTTCTTTACTCTACAGGGGCTAACGCGGGTCTGCGAGAGCAGCGGTACTCAGGATTATGTAGACGCCTAAAATAGATGTCTACATGGAAGCAAATCGCCAGCATGAAAGCTAGGTAGTAATAATGAAAGCTAAAAAAGTAGTAATGAACCCACTCTAGAGCTGCTCCCAGCCCCGTTAAGCCTTCGTGCCTGCACCCAGCTCCGGTGCGCCGTCACCTCGGTGGGGAATAGAGGGGCTACGCGGGTGCGCGCAGGAGGGGAGGAGTGGGGTGGAGAGATTATTCCCCAGCTCTGTGGTTCCCTGCTCCTCTGAACCGGGAGAAGAGGCACCGTGCGGCATTTGGGACGCAGAGCCTTTTGGTACCCTCTTGGCCTTAGCAGTGGCTTCTCAAACCCTTCTCCTAGGCCAATTTTCAGCAGAGCATTAGATACAAAGATATTTAGGATCTAGTGGCCCTTGTGCCTCCTATAGGGGTGCATTATAACCTCTGTTCTAGCTCTCTAAATATAAATAAACCTTTGTTACATAGCTTTGTAAATATTGTTGTTATTTTTTTAAGCAGCGACAGTCAGATGTCAGTATTCGAGTGAAAGCTATATACCCCAAGAAATAAATCTGCTTCTCGGTTAATAGTTTATAATCCTTTTTAGGTAGTATGCTGTTGAAAACAAATGAATGTTATGCATATTTGCATTTGTGAAACTGGGAATGATATAACATGGGATTTCTTGATATTTCTTCCCTAACTAGCGTTCTGATTTTGTTTCTTATTTGCTTTCTCCAAAAGGTGTTCCAATCCCTTTTGTAATGGCTACAAATTTCTGTGAAATTGTTCCTCCCTGTTTCCCACTACTCTTCCATTTAATTTTAAGAAGTTGCTAATAAAGTCTATTTAGAAGAACTGTTCAGAATAGTAAGTTCAGCACATCCCGGACTGCAAGTAAGGAAAGATGAGAAGAAAGGAAGCAGATCTTAAGTACTGTTTCTCCTGCCGTTCTGTCACCAGCTTCAGTATCCACAATATAACACTAACCTCATGAGATGTGAAAAGACTACTTTGGGCTTTGTGGATGATTAAAACACGCAAGGAAATTCGTGCAACGAAATAACCACAGCTTTATGAGGAGATTAATTTCTGGAATCCAAAATTCAGAGAAACTTTTGGATAGAACTTTGTGATAGTTTAATATCAGATGATGGTATCTTAATACTCTAAACCTTATATTCATTTCTTGCAATAAGAATTTATCTTATTAAGAAGTTGTGAAGAAAAATCTGTGGAATAAACAATGTGATATGCTACATTATTAAAATGATTATTTACAGCTTCTGAAAACAAACTGTTTCTAAATTCATACCTCCTACTGAGTTCTTTTCTAACTATACATTCAACACAACTCAAAATTTTCCAGAGATCATGTTATTCTTCAGGAATATTTTTTAAGAGATTATTTCCAATTATTTGCCAATTAGACTATGTTATAATTATAGAAAGCTGTCAGACTCCATCAGACTGCTTCCCCGTAATCCACTGATTTACTAAAAAATTCAATTACTTTGTATTTGGCCTCTGCTTGTAATTTGTACGCCATCAGTGTGTAAAAATCTGCAGTATTCATCCTGTCTGCCTTTCTCCGGCCCTTCATAACTGTCTCTGCCTGTGAAATTGTTAAAGAGAAAAATAATCTATGCTGTCTTTATAAAAAAAAAAAAAAAAAGTAATTTGAATCCTTCCACATTAGATAGGGAATATTCCAACACTTGATAGAGGTGCTGGTACAGATAAAATCCAAACCAAGATCCACCTGAACATTATTGGATTTATTGTTTTCTATCTATCTGATCTCCTTCCTTCCTTTCGATATAAAGTTATTTGATTGAGAGCTATAATTGTAAATATTTCTGAAATTCTGATTGCTTTGTGTTTTTCAATCTATTGCACACTTTAAAGTATTTAATAAAATATAATATATAATAAACATCAAAATATCTAATATTTATATATTAGATATTTCTGTTGTAGAATGCAAATTGTGTTATGTCACAGTGAAATAACATTCAATTAACGCTAAGTATATTATCTAGTGGTTTTACTGTAATGTCCCCGTGATTTTAGCTCATACTCTAGAAATTTAAGAATGATAAGCAATAAAGTCAGGTATTTATGTCAGTTATTTGTGTTCTTAAGCCAAAATGCTTTGCTCATGTATTTTAGCTTAAGAGATCTATGATATCTCTCAGTAATTGTGCAATATTGCAATTGCGATGTTAGCTCTAATGCTACAGCTAAATTACAAGCTAAAATGACTATAGCTTCATTTCCGAATCTGTTTTAGGTTGTGTGATAAATATTTTTTGGACACAAATTCTTTCAGATCTGACAGGTCAGGTTATGCATGTGGTAGAATTTCTGGTCAGCAGTCTATTATTAAAATAGACTGTCGTAAGTTAAAGATCATGGTGGGTACCTTCTAAAGGCAAAATTATTTAACTTGATGATTTACAACAATTTTCTTAATTAGTTCACCTTTGAGTTCAATAATTAATCCTTGATGAAGTTAGCGTCTCTCCAATTTTCATGATCTTAGTTGTAGAAACTGAATAGATCTTCAAATTCCCTTTATAGTTAAAATGTACTGAAATGAATTGACTGCAGTTGGTCAGGTCTGTTGCAATATTGAAAGTTGATAGAAATCCTTCCCCATCTCTCAGACGTATTGAAGGTTTATCTCTAATAAACACCATCATGTCTTTGGAGCAGAAAGACAGTCGGAGTCCAAACCCGGTTACCTCATGTCCTTTCCTTACCCTAACTCAAAGGAAAGCTGCTGGTGCCTTGCTTCTCAGGGTAGGAAGAAATGAGGTGGAGTGGAGCAACATACCAAACCACAAATCTGTTCTTGAAACTTTCCTCCATGTGAAGGTGGCACTGGGGGCATGGAAGCTTCCCAAATTTGTGTGCTGTTGCAGGGGTTGTGCAATGACTCTTGCCCTCCTTCAAATGACCAAAATGAAATGACCATCTTCCATTTCTTTTTTTGCTAGTTTTTCCATCTCACAGTTACACTACTGAGGCTCACAGAGGTGAGGGTTTAGGCTTTAAAACATAGAACAATTCATCTATTTCATGTCAAAACAGAGTAAAGGCGTGTGCCCGTTTCTCCTTAAAAAAAGGTCACATAAGGTATGCTATTTATCAGCAAAATATAATTTAAATATTTTGAGTATAGGATAATTAAATGCCTAGCAAAACTCTGTTGATCTGATTCAAGAGATTACTCTTCAGCATCAAAATCAAGCTGTATGTTTCTACTTCTCTACTTTTCAGCATCAAAATCAAGCTGCATGTTTCTACTTCTTACTGTCATTCTAGAGAAAAAATCTTAAAATATTTTCCTATTTTATATTAAATTGAAGGTAAAGGATGCAGGAAACTTCAGTCCACCCTCCGTCTTAAAGATAACACAAATCCTTTGTATCTGATGTGGCAGAATTTTGACTGTATACACAATTAGTCTTTCTGAGCCCTTATTGTCTAAAAAGCTTGATCTGACTCTGAGAAGCCAATAAGAAACTGTAAATTTTCTTATGATCTTGTATGCCCAAGAAAATGCTTTGTTCACCTGCTTTAATTTTACAGCATGTAGGAGTGTTTTATTTAGCAAGTTTTTTGTGTGTTGTTTTTCCAAAGGGTTTTGAAAAGTAGGACAGGTTTTTGGTTTTGACAGTGTTGTCTCCTCAGTAGAATAGGGTTGATATTCAGGAAAGACTTTCCATGCAGGCTCTATTCCCAAGTTTATTCCTTTGTGACTCCAAAACAAGATTTGCGAGTAGCACTTACTCAGAGATTTCAGGCTCTGGTTAGCCTTGGGTGGATGGGAATAGTTTAAAATACTGAAATATTAAAATAAATACAGCAGAAGTATGGATATATTTCACTGGCCAAGGTATGCCTGCTATCTGAGATCTGCAAGACTTACATTCTGAAAACTGTCATTAAACACTGGAATATTCTCTGACAGCTTACATAGCTTTCATGTTACATATTTATATGTGCAGTTAAACCTCTTCTTTGCTCTCAGAACTGGTGGGAGGAAAGAAAAATACATATAAACTGAATGATTCCTTGCCTGAGTGGAGGGTCAAGCAGAACTAGCCTTTTATAAGCAAAAAGGTGGGATGCCACCAATGTTATCAATTACATTTCTCCTCCTTTCTTTTCATACTTCTTCACGGAGACATTTGTAAAAAACCAGCACGATACCAACTGAACCTCACTACTATATGCAGCTGTGATCAAGCTGCTAATTTGATAAAGTAACCAATTATTTTGGAAGCCACTTAAATCCAAGAACCATACTTCGCAAAAACATATTATATGGTAAATTTGTTTCTGCAAGGTAGAATAAACTGAAGAAAAATTATTAAGCGAACTGTAACTCATGCAAAGAGTGACAGTTCTTAATGCTCAGAGTAGATATAGTGAGAGACTAACAACAGACCCAATTTTACCAGGAGATAATCCTTCAGAATTAATAGACAATATTTTCTTTCTCTTCATGGCCTCTTTAGTGAGGCTTCTAATAATGAAGCATAAGTACAGATGCCTGCTTTATATTATGATCTGAAGAGAGATTACCAACTCATTTAGCATATTTCAGGCACAGAACAACTATAAATAATTATAATACTGTTTATCTTTATTAATGTAAATTAGTTAACTAGTTAATATGTTATTAACAGTGCTGGTTTTTTTGAAAGTTAACATTTGTTCAAACCTGGTAGGCTTGGAACTGAAAGGACATTTTTGTTATCTCTGACCACCTTATTGGGTTGTAAAAGTCATTTTTCTTATATGAAAGTTTTCAAATATTCAGTTGGATTCTGAGGCAAAATAAAATAGGTGCACATATTGAGAAAAATGAAAACCAGGGCTAACACATGTAAGAATTGTACTGAATAATGCTACATGACTCTCACCCTTTCTGTCTGTGATTTTTCGGCTTCTCTTTATACTCCCTTAATCAGATCCTAAGGTGAAATTTGTGTCCAAGATTTTCTGGAAGAGAAGTCAGTGGTTAAGCTCTGAATGTCGTCATCACAAATCAAAAGTGTCCTGATTCTCAAAAGCCCATGATATGCAGAAGCTCTCATTGATATAAACAGGACTCGGTGGGCTCTCCACAACTTTAAAAATCCTTCCATTTATTTAGGAGCTTCTGTTGTTGCTTATAATAAAGAAATTATAATTAAAACTGTGTTTCCTTTTGAATTCTATTTCTGAAACTGTGGTGTTTGCCATTCCTGCTTCTGAAACTGTAGTGTTTACCTCAATCTCCTCTAAGCCTGTAGTTGTAACCCTGTTTCGTTTTCTAGTTTCCACTCATTTAACTTCTCCAGTTTCCTGTTTACCCAAAATGCTATATCTAAGATCACCATCTTCAGCTACTATTACCACAACAAATGTCTTGTCTGCTGTACCCTTGCATCCAAGCTGTTACTCTGCCATGAGAGTCAACACGATTTTACCACTAAATAAATCTTACCTACTTTTTTCCCCCCAAAGGATTTCTTTATACACACATTGGAAAATTATCCTTTAGATGCTGTTTTTTTGCCTTCTCAGATTCACATGCCTATTGTCTTCTTCCCAATTCCCCAGACTTCTCATGTTCCCTTTTCCCTTCAAATGCTTTTTAATGTTTTTGTCAAAGTTTTCTTATGCTGATGCTGACAGTGATTATGTCTGCATACCTTATGTATTGGAGCTAATGTATGATGTTATAAAGTCCTCAGGGGAAAGGATTTTGTTTTTCAGAGGATTTTGAAGTGCTGTGGACATTTAAAATGCTGGCCAAAAGAACATAATGGAGGCAGAACTTTATTAAACTTTTTGTAAAAACACAAGACAAAATTCTTCTCTGTGATATGCATGGAAAATCTCCACCCCTATACGCTGTTCTCTGCATCTGTGGGACACCCATGAATGCCTCATTAATGGCAATAAAACCTTATAGTTATAAATGGAAAGTAGAGTATCAAAAATTCTATCTGCTTTGGCTTGTGAGAAAATGTAATCTTATATTTAAAAAAGCTGTAGAATTTCAAAGTCAATATTTCCTGCTGTGTATGTGCCCAGGTAGTGAACTGCATGACTTGAGGTACAAGTTCTCAGTAGTGCATCTAATATGAGAACTACTGGGAATAAATTGTTGACCACTCGCATTTTGTCCATGTTATTTATTTATTTCGTATCAAATTTTGGCCAAGAATCAACAGCTGTTAATTACATACATACATACATATATATATATATGTATGTTTTAGTACAATATAGCCCTGATATGAATTAGGGTTTTATGGATGTTATTGATGGTAATGGTAAATTTTAGTACTTTCATCAATACTTTCAGGAAATTGAAGCACACTGATTGAATCCAACTTGGCCATTTTAACTTACTTTGGTCCCGTATCGTCTAATAACTCATGCTCATTTAAGAGTGGTATTCTACTCTGCCAGTATTGCTGTGAGAGTATATCTTGGCCACCTCTCTGCTGAGTCACGCTTCTGTTTCCACAGAGCAAATAGATTGACAAAAATAGATGTGAAGAACATGTTTGTTTCTGTTTTGTTTTGTTTCTGCTAGTTGCATGGAGTCAGTGAAGTGCAAAATCAACATAATTATTACTATATTTTGACTAAAGGACTGCATTTTTCTATTAGGAATAGTCACACCGCTCTGTTGGAGTTGAACATGTCAGCACAGGCTAGAAAAGAATAGATTTCTTGCTAGCTACTTCAAAGGCAGGAGGTATGGCCTGGTGGGACTTTCTGCTCTGAAAGAGAAGCTATGTGCAGTAGGACTCCTTAGAAGACAATGACCTGAATTCTGAAGTTCAGGAGGGAAACGCAAATAAGGCAGAGAACATGCAGGTGAACCATTGTTTTTATCTAGGTAGGCGCATGTTTATTTATGACATTATGTCAGTTTTCAACATATTTAGTTACTTTCCTAAAAGGCTGAGTTTTATGTGACTTGCTGCCTCATATTCCAGAACAGCTAAAAAATAGATACGTAAATAAATTAGATAGTGCCTTGACTGTAGACTGTTGAAAAGTATGGAAACAGGGAAGTGGGGGTAAAAGGTTGAGGTCTCCACTTATTGTAGAAACAAACAAAATAAGAGGTCATCACTGTTAAAGTACCACACTGTGCATACAATGTGCTAGAGGGACAAAAAGCTTGGGCCCACAATTAGGCAAGAACCCAGATGGCTGAGATTCAAGTCTAGTTATAGTTAATGAATATCAGACCAGAGGACTCCATTAGAGCCCCAACGCTTTGCTGTCATCACACTTGGCATGGAAACTACTGGAACACAACAAACACAATACCCCACTGTGGTTTTCCAGAAAACCTTCAGGTTAGTACTGTTAGCTCTTCAAGGAAGCAATGCTCACGTTTCAAATGTTAAACTGCATTAATTTAAAATTTGCATTAAAAAATGTTTTGTCTGTGTGCTCTTTCTGCTACTAGAGGTTGTTTATCAAAACCTCTGAAAAAAATTCATATTAATTCAAATTCAAACGAAATTGAAACTAACAGAAGCATTCTTTTCAGTGGAAAACATGTTAAGAAAATGACAGAGCTGAAAAATCTGACATGAAAAATGCCTTCCAGAGCATTCATCACTATGAAGCCACGATAAGCGTCCAATACCTTTGCCATGCCATTTCAGAAAACCTTAATAATGTTACTTATAAGGGCCTTTAAAGTTAATTTTGAAAGAATCTTGGATCTACAGACAGCAAAAACAAAACAAAAATAACACAACACCAAATGTAAATGAAATTATGTGCAATTTGGGGGACTGGGTGGTTTTCCATAAGGCGCTCTCAAAGGATGACTACAGAATTGCTTCCTTTGGACTTTTTAACACTCCCTGTGATGCCGATAATTTATAGAAGGCACACAGGATGTGGAATTGGAGTTCTTTGGTAAACTGTTTGGTTAGGTTTTCAAAACGATTATTGTGGGGCTTGCCTGAAATCCAAGTGTGGAAGAAATAATATTGCTTAAGTTAGCTTTGATGTTTTTCTGTATTAACCTTTGTTAATGAGTTGTTCTCTACAGTAGTGGCTGTGAACAGTTAAATCTCTGAAATTGATAAGTCTTTTGAATCTACTGTCCTGTAAGGAAGTAGGATTTCTTTTTAATTACCCGCAAGATGGGTCCCAGGTGCTTACTCCGCATTCGCTCTGCATGCAGATCCGGCTTTGACATCACTGGGATTCCAGAGAGAGCAGGAGCGCAGAGGAGATCCTCACTGCAGATAAGAAAGTGCAATGCAGTCTAAGAATTTTTCTTTCAAAAAGGGTAGTCGGTTTCCAGGGGGAAAAAAAAAAAAAAAAAGCCTATTAAACTTTCCTGCATTGATTGAGAGAGAGAGAATGTGAGAAGAGAGAAGAAATTATGCTTTCTTCTTTTTCTCTTTTCTTACTCGTTTAAACAACATAATGAGTTAATGCCACCTGGATTCTGACTCGAGACTGTGTTGTGCGCACATCTGCTCAGACGGTCTTTTATCCAGTACTTACAGTTCATGGCAGGAGCTGTACCGCCGTAATACACACTTTTTTAGCCGCATATCTCTGCACTGTCGGGTGTATTCCTAGTGCACAGTAGCTAGATCTGTAGAGTTAACTTTGACACTGAAGAAATTATTATATGCATTCCTATACAGCAAGTATTAACTAAGGACTTGGAAGCTGTTGAATTTTATGGAAATTTTAGACTTTGAAACAAATTTTTTTTTTCATGTTCTTTAAAATATTCTAGTGAATAACCACCTTTGAAGAAAACTCGCTGAATTGTAATCAAAATAATTTGCATCAGACACCTGAGATTTAATAGTCGAGCTTATCTAGTTTAAGAACAAAAATGAACTGTGTAGATAATATAAATAACCTGATTTTTAAATTAAATATTCAAAATAAGCTACCCCAGAGTTGTTAGATATCTAATAAATTATCAGTATATTTTTGAGGAATAAATCTGTAATTCAAATAATTCAATAACAGAAAAATAATGTGTTCTGTTTGCAGATAATTTATGAACAGAAAAAAGAAATTAAATAAATCAAATATTATTTTTTAATTACCTACTCACCTCTATTTAACATTTATTATAATATGAATTAAAGAATTGAATTGGATTTCTTGAACTGTCTTGGGAAGGTTGTCTTTGTTATGACATATTAGTATTAAATGGTAGGCTTGGCACCTTTAAATTATTCTGTAAATATAAGCCCATAAAAGATATTACTCATATTTTAAAACTACTTGATAGGTATTTGCCAGGAAAGCATGAAATAAAATGGAAGAAATAAAAAGCCTGTAATTGGCAGAATGTTAGTGATTAACACTTTTTATGGAACAGGATGCAACACTTGGATTAAGGTTTTAAGTAAAAAGTACTAATTTGAACTGTCTTTTAGTATTCCATCAGGCTTCTGAATTTCTCATTGAAAACTGAGCTTAGATTCTGTAATAGCTCCTCTTCTATTACAATTTCATCACTTCCGTAGGCACCTGAAAATGCAAAGCTAACTTAATGGGCCAGCAGAACTATACAAAATCGAGTGTATTAATTTCCAGTAATTTTCCCCATCGGTATTTTTTCCCCAGGTTTCCATCCACATGAATATGCATTTCTAAAATCAGATTCAATTTTACTGCACAAAATCTTAAAGAAGAAAATAATCAGTTCAAATTAATTTTTTCAGTGCAGCCAATCTCGCCAAATCCAGAGTCTGTGTTAGCATATGTTTAGACAAGTTCTGTTAAAAGATTTGTGAATTAAGATAATCCTCTTAACATGTTGATGAATTTCCTATATGTCCAGATTTTTGAATTACCTGTGTTTTTTGTGTTTTCCTATGATCATACTTTAGATCTTATACACCCTAGTATCTTATAATATTTCTTTTTGTTGTTGTAACTCATCTCAGCAGATGGTCCTAGCATTCACTTGCTTGTGTTCATCTGCTACATGTAGTCCTCTCTGGTTCACAAGCAGATCCAGAAATCCTGGAAGAAGCACTCCCATTTTATAAGCTGCGCTTCATATTCTTTCAAAAAGAAGTATTTCTTGGTGTCCTCTCACATTTCTTCTGAGACTCTCAGCTGGTTTTAAAGTCATGAATATGTGGCTTTTGGTTTACATCAAGAAAATTGTGAAATCACATTTAGGAGTCCAGATACAGTATATTCTAACTAGTAATTTGCAGTGAACTTGACCAGTACGGTGAGAAAACTGTTACAAGTATTACTACAGCTTTAGTAGGAATGAAAATACATGATTGATCTTTTTATAAGTGACTTAGGAGACTGGAAGAGAAAGGTGCTTTTAAAGAAAAAAAAATAACTGGAGAAGGAATACAAATATTCACATTAAAAAATCCTGTGGCAGAATTATGTATTGGCATTTCTTAACAGTAACATCTTGCTGCTTTAAGACTCATTAGAACAAAATCTTCTTGATGTTAAATTTCTCTTACAGAAGTGCCAGAAGTATTTTATTCTTAGACACCCTATGACTATTTAATCACAATTTCTATGAGAAAAGACTATTGTATATCATGATTCTAGCAATTAGGAAGTTTAAATGTATCGTTATATTAAACAGACGCTTTGCACACTTTCCAACCTGTAGTCATCTTGAGAGAAATGTCATAATTAATTGCTCTGTTGACTGTTTTGAGGTGAAAAAAAAAGAGAATCTGAGTGTTGATGAAACTGTAAATAGTCAAACTTTTCTCAGGAAGAAGAGAAGACTAAGGCATTTCTTGTGTAAACTGCTAAATATATCTCAATAGGCTAGTCTAACGAAGACCTTGAATAGCTAAGCATCTTGACAAAATGATAAATAGTCCCTTTTATCAAGGGGAAAATGTTGTAAATAAGTTTTTCTAATGCTTTTATTTTATGAGATTAGATTAATTTTTCATTGCTTTATTTTACCACATTACCTTTAACTAGGACACTGAGTATTCCTTGCAGTTTATATAGTGTGTGTTTCTTTTGGAAGCAAACGCCTTCCCATAGTAAAATGTGATCCCTTTGTACATTTTTTTTCCACCTTATGCCATTAATATCCAGAGTAACTCAGCTAAAGCCAATGGACTTGCTCAAGATTTACACGAGTGTAAATGGGAATGGATTTGGGTTCTCTGTGCTCCCAGTCGGCCTCGTGTTCCCCCTTCCCTCTTAAATCCCAGCCATGCATTTGTCAAACAGTTATTAGTTCATTAAGTGTTTCAGAAAAAAAAAAAAAAGAAAAGGAAAGAATGTCCTTCTAATTTACTACTTTCACATGATACATTTGCCACTGCAGGCCACCAAGACAGTGAGCTGAAGAATTTCACTGTGCCTGTGTGAACTAAGTAATTATTATTTTCAGGCTTGACTTGCTGTCTCATAATTTTGGTTGTGCCTGGTGTCATTTTCTCATAAGACTATCTACATATAAACAGAGGGATGTGTGATGGAGGACCATGAGATTTGAATATGAATTATCTCTTTGTTGTGTATTGTATCTTATGCATAAATTCATGGCTTTACCGTTCGCAAGTTATCAGAAGATAAAAACATTTCATGGCTGAAAATTGTTCTCGTTATTCCATTCCTTAAATTATTTTCCTCCATTGTGGCTTTTAATTCACTATGTTTTGTTGTTAATTTATTTCTAAATAGGCTTTTTATTGAATATATTATGTCAGGATTTAATAGAGGATGCCCCTTGCCTGGTATTAAGTTCCTGTGCATATGGGTAATGATGTCCAACCTACTATAAGCTACATGTGTTTTTTCCAATACAAACATGGTGGTTTAGCTCTGGGACTCTACTGATGGTTTTGGGAGCCTTTTGAAACCATACCTCTGCGAGACTCCTTGTTTGGCTTCCAGGAGCCCGAGTTCCCTGAAAATCAAAGTTCTTACAACTAGGGTGCTTTTGTGGGATTCATTGCCCCAAACAAGACAGCAAGCGTGTGCTAACCTCACAGGTTTTGTCTATTTACTGCAACGTGACTAAGTAGCCAAACGCATAGAACTGCCATATACAATAAACATTAGGTCTGACCTGTTGGCTAAGATCAAGTGTGAAATCACTTTACTATCTGATATATTACCTCCCACGGGACTCTGTCCTACCGTTGCAAGGAAATGGACTCAATAATCTAAGAGGTTGTTTCCTTTGCCAGCTACTACTAGGCAGAGGTGTACTAAGAGCAGCTGTAGAGGGAAGGCTGTGGAAGCTGGAAGTGGACACTAAGTGCTCTCTACTTTACTGGCAAATCTTCTCCTCCCTTCTTAATAAAGGGCATGTGTTATGGAAAGAAAAACACTTTCTGAGTCTCCCAAGCAGAGCAGCATGTCGCCAGAATCAGCGGCAGGTTCGCTGCTGTAGAATTTATGTCTTCAGTTCTGGGATATAGATCAAGATCTTTGTAGAAAGATGTAGAAATGACAGGTAGAGGCTATAGACTAGGTTTTGGGGTGTGTGTGTGTGTGTGTGTGAAAATCCCTGCCTGTGCCCCTCTTGCAACAGCACTACTACTCCGTCAAGTCCAGCAAGACTTAGTGCAGACGATGGGGGAGAGAGACAAGAGGAAGCCCTTGTTGCCTGCTTTCATCTGAGGGCGGTAGCACTTGAGATAAATAATAGATGTTAAACACAAATTTTTCCATTTGAAACCCCAAAAGTCTAAAAAGAGGGAAACTAGACATTTGGATAGTTAGAGAAATAGAGATGGGACAGGCATACTGACACTCCTTTATGTGTGTCTATTTTGCTCCCATTCTGAAGCTTTTCTACAGCTGGTCAGAGTTGTACGTAAGCCACCACGGTTCTTGTGCGCTAACAGGGAGCGATTCAGCAGCACACTGAGCAGGAAGGCATAGAAAGCTAGAAAAAAAGATAAGCTGGAGAGGAAAACAGGAGTTCAGGTACGTCCCTTTGTTTAGCAATGTGTCTCATCCAGTTTTTCTCATTCAGTACTAGTTTTTCTCCATTAGGACTCAAAGGATGTAATTTCACCACCTAATAATTTGGCTATGGTTCGCACCAGCATCCTTCCCTCATCACCACACTGCTGTGTGTTTGGTCTTCCCTAGGTGCAATTTTGTCACAGATCAGTTAGTCCCTTGCAAGATGGAGTTAAGATGCAGTTCAAGCCAGAAACTTTTTACTGTAGGTCGTTTGACTCCATCTACCTTATGTAGGCCTTCAACATTATCAGAGCAAGTGTCATAAGCAAATATTCCCTCGCAGCCTTGCTCTTGAGCCCACAACATACATCTTCCGCATTCATTCTGTAACACTACCGCTCTGACCAGAGGAGAAAGAGACCTCATAATAGCTGAGGAGTTTTGAGCCAGAAAAACACGTACACTGATGTCTTAGGGTCAGAGGAATGACATGGGATAAAGTGCTATGCAATGTCAATGTAGCTGGCTACAAGCATTGCAAATATAAGCTGCTCTGCATTACTTGGCACTCCATGGGGCAAATACTTGTAGCAGTGAAGGTGAGGCTGGATTTCAGCCCCCCGCCTAAGAATAAGTGCTGACTGGACTATTTTTAAGCCTGTCTGTTGGGGGAAGAAAATAAGGTTCATCCCACTAAGCATTGTTAGCTGTAGGATCACCCAGTTACAGTGCGTACCTCCACCTCAAACATTTCATAGGCTGGTGGCAAGGGTGTAATGTGGGAAATGAGGGGTAGAAAAAGGCTATAATATAGGATTCCCACTTTCTCAATGAGTGGTCTTTCAGCTAACAGCTTAGACAATACCCACATACTCAAATGAACAAATGTTTTGGGGTACTGTCTTGTGTAGCACTCGTTGTGGCTCATGTGCATTCAGCTCTGCTTAAAGTACACCCAAAGTTTAGACCTTTGGTTCATGGCGGATCTTAGGTAGGTGCCTGCCAGGTTTGCAGGGGTTCTTTTGCCCATACCTGGGAGCGTAAGTTCAGCTATTTCACGGTACCAGTGAATTTAGGACCGAGCGTAGGTGCTCGATGGATTTAAGACATTTATTTCCACAGCTACTGTTGTGTCGGTTTGGAAATTGTGTGTACAGGCAAAGGAGTGGAGCAGAAAGTTGCATTTTGGCACCTGAATAGCAATAAGTCCTATTACAAATGTAGCCTCTGTGGAACATGCCTTAAATCTCTGCACATCTTTGAGACCAGCATCAGGGGACATATGAATCCAGCCATGTAGTTTTCCCATTTCTTTTGGAACTTAAACCCGTGGAAATAAGAACAGATTTTTATTATTTTTTTTTTAAGAAGAATTTGCAGAAAGTATGGGTATCAGGAGAATGGAGGAAAAGCCTCTTCTTATCTCCTTAACAGTCTCTAGCCTCAAGGAGAAGTCCATAGGGAGCAATGGGAACTTCCTTGCCACTGCACCTCCTGTCATGCCACAGGCTGCAAGCAGTCCTGGGAACCAAAAACCCCTTTTCCCAGCCCCTGAGCAGGTACATGGCTGTATCCCTCGGCAATCTGCCCGTTGGAGCTGGATCATTCTTTTCCAGGACGTGAACCCGCAGAGCCCAGGGTGGGTCGGTGACTAACAGGCCTAGCCCAACGCTTTGCAATTAATATCTTTAACCTGGTGCCAAACAAGAGAATATAAAAAAAAGGAAAATGTCTGCCCGATTGATATTTTGTTTAGGTAGGGCCGCGGTATGGAATGACGCTCGCGGACAGCCAATCGTTACATAACATCTTATGTCGTGGTTTTGTAAATTATTCCAAATGAAAACTCCAGCAGCCAATTAGCTAGCTGGATGTCTGCATGTTATTTACTGTTAAAATAACAACAATGTAAGTTAATGCAGTCAGAAACCTCTTTACTCCAAAAAGCACGGCATACTTTTTACAAACTTCAGCCCTCGCTGATACGCTTTTCCTTGGCATCTGTGTAGTAGCTGGAGACCATGATCCTGTGACTTTTTCCACTGGCATTCTTTCATAAACAAGCCTTATACCAGCTAATGTTTTTCTTTAATAATTTGTGGTCAGGCACAGTGCCTGTCACATCTGCGATCCAACCACGCATGGAAGCAATTAAATGTGATCGTCTCCATTTTCAGAATAAGTGTGCAGCTCTACCTGAGGCTCCAACAGTTCAACGTTTTGTTGTTAATCACTGAATGAACGGCCTGATACATATTTGCTTCTTGAGCAGGAAAAAGCCTCAGACCTGGAGATACTGTCGGTGGTGTGTACATCAGGGATGGAGAATGATGGTCCCTAAACTATCTTTTTCTAGTTCCCCTTTCAGGCTTACCCACTTTCTATTTCATTTGACAAACCCACCTTCCAGCAAAGCTGAGCTCTATTCCTTAACACAGCCTGTTCACTCTACAGCCCATTCTTTTTGCTCTTCTGTCCTTCTAGCTAGTATAAGAAAGAGTTTTGCACACAGCTGTAGTATAATAGATGCCAAGAGAAGAGGTCTACCATATTACAACAAGCCCTTCAGCTCAAAGAGGCTGGACTTCGTCATCTTCTCCATGGGATTTCCCAGGGAGTAGGAGAAGTTGTCTATCACG
The DNA here is from genome assembly GCF_929443795.1 of Astur gentilis. Taxonomy (NCBI): domain Eukaryota; kingdom Metazoa; phylum Chordata; class Aves; order Accipitriformes; family Accipitridae; genus Astur; species Astur gentilis. Next base: position 14,510,389 of record NC_064906.1, on the reverse strand, counting down.
TTCACAGGAAACAAACCTCACAAACTAGTGGAAAGACTGGAAGACGGTAGCAGCTCCTGTTATAGAGTATAACTGGTGAGAAACCTTGCGTATAATTTACTGGCTCTTTTAAAATTATTGGCTGAAACTGGTTTCACATTTAGAAGACAGACATTTTCTTAGAAGAAAACACAGGGGTGGCTTTTTTCATAAAGCCAAAAAAAGAAAGAAAAATATCAGTATTTTTCTAAACCAATGTTGGAAAAAAAGAGACACCAGTAGAAACGTATTCCATGACATGCCAATTTCCATATCATATTCAGTCCTTGAAAAAGTACTCTCTTTTTCTAAAATACTTTGTGAAAACTTTCCTGGCAAAATAATGTCAATTAGATCACAAGAAACATTGATAACTTGCAGATTAAAAACTAGTGGTGAATACCTAACCTCCCCGAAGGCCCACAGAGTTTACCATCAATTTAAATATAATTTCTTCACCCCCAAAATTTTTTTTCTTCTCCAGAAACTGAGATTGAGTTCTGAAATTAACTGGGAATGGCAGAAGTATTACTGAAAAGCTATTTTCTTTCTTATGTAATGGGTACTACTTCCGAAACAATTTCTTTTTGGAAGAAGAAATATTTTACTGAGTTCTGTGTGTTCAAAGGCATGCACACCCATGGCAGGTACTGATTTGACCACTTGAGTCAGACGAAAGTTCTGTCACATTAATTTTTTTACTTTTTTCTTGCACTATTCAATCCTATTAGATTTAGTGTAGTCTTGAAAAAAATGTGCCACCACCTGATTTCTTGTGACCAAACTCAGAAATGTGTTAGCACACAATCATATATGCAAATGACAACATTGTACTGTTTTCTACAGGGAAGGAAACCCAGGAATCTGTGCATGTTTTGTTCAAAAGTTGTGTTCTGTATTTTGTCCTTTGTGTTTACACTAAAATTAAATAAAAAATATTCACAAAACTATGTTAATGCTGCCTATTCATTTTGCACTCAGTTTATAAAAGCCATTTTATTGACCAAACTCCAACTGCTAAACAACTAGTTTATTGACTCTAAGAAGGCTTTGTTCAGTTTAAACCACGCTGTATGTCCTGGATGAGCCTGTTTTTTACTAGCTGTAAAAATAAACAGAGAATACAAGGGAATAATAATAATTATAAAAAAAGCCATAGGCTAGAGCCAATGATAATACAGTAATAATAATACAGCATGTGAACAAAGGATTCTTACATTACAGCTCGCATTGTGGTCTTTTATTGTATTAAACACAATTTAAAGAGAGAATAACTCATCAGTAGCATAACATTTTCAGTTTACGTTTGCCAATGTTAGGAAAAGTACAAGACCCAGGCTCGCCCCACTTGTCTCCGAGAGCAGTGATTGTGCTTAATACAAAGATTAGGCTTTGGAAGATAGCGGCCTAGGCTGGTATTATTGCAACCAAGTTACAGCAAACTAGCAAAAAGACACAAAACTGGGAAAGACTCATACTGATTTTTTTTTGGAGGCTTTTTTCCAGAGAAATCTGGATCAGGCCCTGGGTGAAAATGTTATGGAGGCTTACTGTTTTAAGACAGATTAGTATTCATAACCTACAAATTGGCTGCCAAAAATATGACCAAACAATAAAATGCAGATGCTTGGTTATGAGCAGCAGTTCTGTGGAAAATATATAATACAAAAAATCAGAAGGCACAATTATGTTATTAAGTCATTTTTATGTTTCTCCTGAAATTATTACCAGCATGCAGGCTATGTCAGGATGTGGCTCCCATTCACAGCACCCACTGTCTGATAACATCACAACTATTTTCAACTCTCTGAGCTAATTGGAAACATCAAATCTGCTTTGCTAGAATTTAGTCATGCTTCATTTGAAAGTTAAAAGCAGCTCCTGGGAGGAGGGAGGTTCTTTATTCAAAACCCCTTTTATAAGCAGTGTGGTTAGAGCTGGAATATTTAAATGCTTGTTTCTAAGCCTTGCTTTAGGCCTTGCCATCTTTTTATTTTAAGGGGGAGAAATGTCATGCAGCACTTTAGTGAGAATTAGACTTTTTGTTACCCAAGCAGTACGTTGACGTCAGGCAGTGTTAAAAAAATACATTATCATTATCTCTATCATGTGAAATGTTTTCATCAGCAGAGTATATGGAGACAAGATTAGTGAAATACTTCATGTTTCTTTCCAGAAATAGGATCCTTTGGCATGATATTGAGAATTTTAATAGTAGCTTGCCCAGAAAACCCATATTCCTCCCAGTAAACCTGCATATTCATGGAATAGACACATGCTCTTTTGAAGGCTATTCTGGTTGCAGTAAGTATATGTTACCATAGAAGGGCTCTCAGTTTTGTGATAGAATGAAATATTGAACCATTCCCCATCTTCCCTTGGTTTAGCCAAAATGGAATAAAAGAAAAAAAAAAAAAAGAGCAAATTATGGCAAGACCTTCTTGTCTCAGCATTTCAAACAGCTCAAATGTGTGTGCTTAAAGATGAAATGCAGGAGAGCACTAAGTTTGGCTTCTACAGGCTTGGTATTGAGTCAGTACCTACAAATTCTTTACCAGTGTGAACTGAGAGTCTTAGCTGAGCTGGGACACAGATGTCTGGACTCCTGGGCACATCTGCATGGTGCCACTCGAGCTGGTAAAAAGATGTCTCGTAATCCCTAAAGATTCTTAAACATTTATTAATCTTCAAATAGAATTTGGAAAGGTGTGCACATTTTTCTGATTCCTTAAACCATTCTTTGCAGAAGCTCCTGTACAAATAATGTACAGCAGTGGGACTAGGAAGAAGGAAAGAGAACAGCAAAAGGTGGGTAATATTATCACAAAGTAAATATAGAGCTTTTCTGCTCCTTTCCTTTTTTTATGATAATTTTTTTCATTAACAATAAGCCAGCAGTTTTAAACTCCCTTTCAACAAGTGGTCTTTTGACAAAGAACTGAAAATTCCTGACATATGCCATGTGTAATTAATGCTGAACTTATCTCCATTCTTTCAGCATGCTGTGCAGCACTTGCACGGTTGATAGGCTGCAGTCAGTAGTGAAGGCAATCAGTGTATTTTATTCTGTCTCCTGGTTAGGTAGCTGTGGGTGTCAGCAATCTCAGTGGGTTTAGGTAACAATTTCTTTTCCTGGTGCATGGGAACATCAAGAGGTACAGATACAAGAATAAAAGTATAAGGTACAGGACTCTCTGCCCTAGGATATAACCAAACCTGTGATCTGTGGGGGCTTTAGGAGGAGAATTTTCCTGTGGTCAGGTCAGTTTTTAATTCTGCAATAAACCTGACAGACACATGGAGCCTTTTGAGATGACCGCCTCATGTCAGAGACAGACGTGAGATAAGTAATGTCCACTGTCACAGAAAAGGATTCTTACCTTCTGCTATGTGCAATATTGATTGCCTTCCACAGGGGAAGAAGGAGCTGGAAAAACATACTTACCCCCACCACAAACTGCTGAAGATACTCATCTAATACCTCATAGGACACTTGACCCTCAACAGGTAAAACCAACAAAATTAAAAAAATATCCTAGGCATTCCACTGTGATTATGCAAGAATGTGATGTCATTAAAAAAGACTGTACTTGAAGGGAATGTATGTGGAGTTGTAGTAAATGAAATTCATAAATGGTCTTAGAAGTGTCCAGGGCTAGTGTACGAGGAAAGCTTTTTTTAAATGGCGCAGTCAATAGAAAACGTGAATTTTATTTCATAAAATGCTCTTTTAAAAGTCTTCAGCACTGACTAAAACCCACATTGTTACTGCAGTAGCATTGCAGTCAATGCACCTGTGAACTTTATTTTCCTCAGGCTTTTATGCTGCGTAGTTTCTAACAGCTATTGATTGCATTCTTGCACCTCTTTTGACAATGACACCGTAAAGTGCCATGGAGTATAAACATTTCTAAAGGAGTGATGTAATTGTTAGAGGCAATAATATACTGTACAGCTTCTGTTTAACCTTGTAAAACTCTTTAAAGAGTCACAAATTATTTGGTAAGTGCTGAAAAGTATGATGTATGTTCACCTTAATCCTTTAAACTCCAACTCCTAGTCCTGTACTTCAGCGCCACACATATTACATTATGCATCAGGGTAGATAATGACTCACTTAAGTAGTTTCAGCAAGAAACACACTTTTGTGGATCTCATTAAGGGGTTCTCAGTTTCTTCCATGAGATCTTCACCTCCTGCTGAAAGAGGGACTGAAAATCACTGGCTTCCAACCAGTGCTTGCAAAAATAATCAAAAAAACCCAGGGAGTTCCAGCCTAAAATTTTGAAGTAGTTTCTACAATCTGCTAGGTATTATTTGAGTTCTCAGTCAGCTCCAGGAGAATTAGGACTTAAATTCCTGATTAATACCATTGAAAAGATTATTGGAAAAGTTACTTCTTCCCATCTTAGAAATTGCACAGCTAAAAGGAAAGGAAGAAATATTTTAAAGATTTTATTTAAAAGTTTATAATTCAAATGCTTACCTTCTTTTTTTCTTTTTTTTTTTTTTTGCATGTTTTTAATAAAAAGATAAAATTCTGTCTGTTGTTCTGCATTACAGGATTGAGGACTTTTCCTCCTGCAAACCATCCCTTTTTCCAAATCTTGTTTGAGCTACGGTAATGGAGTCTGCATTTTCTTACACCAAAGAAATTAAAATAATGTCTCTGCACAGATGAGAATCCAATATTCATTCAGGGCAGAGAGAAAAAGGGAGCCTGGCTCTGCTGCCTTGTGATGAGGGCTCTCACGTGGGAGGTCTGAGGTCTGGGTACTTCTCTCTTTGCAGGGAGCCTTTCTGTGGTTCAGAAACTGTCCAAGAAACTGTAACTTAACCACTAAATTTTTATAACTGACTTTTAATTCGTGATGTTATCAATGCTAGTGAACTTTTTAATCCAGATGTGGAGTTTATTTTTGCAAAGCAAAAAAAAAAAAAAAAAAAAAAAAAAAAGGCTCTGATAGGGTTGGCTGTAATTATATCCTTAATATGTTCAAAGCCCTTGGTGGGGAACTGATGTTCTCTTACACATGCAGACAGGCATGCTCAGTAATATAGACACATACATGGAGCTAATAGTATTTTTTGATGTTATGGGGATTATGGTAGCTATCTTCCCAGCAGGGAGAAGCATCCAGCATGTTGTACAACTAAAACCATTCTTGTTCCTCCCGAGAAGGCAACTGATCAGATTCTCCATTCTCAGGGAAATGCAATACTTTCCCCTCTTGTCAGGCTGTGCTGTGGACATCTCAGTTTTGACTATTTTTTTTCATCCAAATTGGTTGCAGAAAAATAGTTCCTCCCCGCTGAGCTCCTGAGAGACCATATCTACCCTGTCACTCTATAGGAGCTGAGGTGAAGCAGCTCTGGGATTTTAATGCTGAGGGGGGAAGGGTTTGGGTCTGAACACGATTTGAAGAAGAATTGGGAGCATCCTGACAAAGAGTTTGGTCTTGCTGTAGAGATGTCACTTGGTTCTTCCTGGCTCTTACAGTCTCAACACACTTTAAATGGACTAGCATGTTCATAATATTGTGAATAAAACAAGCATTAGTGATCCACTTACAATACTTCGCTGTGTATCTCAGAGCATGACATTTTATTAAAACTTCTAAATATGCTGAAATGCAATTTTGTAATGGCAAATAGGTATTTTAATGTCTCTCCCTTTCAGCCCCAGAACTCATGTTCTGAAAGCTTTATGGAAATCCTGTATGCTTCCAAAAATCACTTTGGATTCAACAAAACTACATATTTTTCTGGTGCTTCTTTTTCAGTGGAAGTACTCTGGGAAGAACTAGAATGAAACATGAGAGTCTTCATTTTTATGGTATGACCATCATCTGCAAATGAGGAGTCACACTCAACTCATTTAATATCCTCGTGCTCAAAATCTATAAATAGTAGTAAGGAGAAGTCAAGCTGAGACAATATGTCAACAGAGACACTGTGTAAGCAAAGTTATGTGATCTTACCCAACATTAGATGGATTCCCATCTTGTAAAGAAAGTGTGTTTACAAATGCCCTGCCCTGCATGTGGACTTTGGAGGACTACCCAGCAAAATATAGGTGCAACTGTGGTGTGCATGTGCTAACTTAATCTCTTTAGCATGGGTAACAATAACAAAAAATACGGGTGAATAGTTCATGCTAATACAAAATTCAAGCTTTTCAGAGACTTGGAATAGCTTCTCTCATCTGCTTGGAGCTTATACTCCCAGGCAATGGCATCTACCACCAACTCCATTAACTATAACAAATGATACTTTTTGATATTCTTTGTCACTCATTGATTTTCATATGGATGAAGATATTGCCTCATTCTTGTGAGAAAGCTAACCAGGCGGTTCACCTCCAAAGATCAAATACTCTGACCGGCACGGATGTGCCTCTCGTACTATGTTTCATTAAAGACATACAGCACTGCTGGAGTGAATGAAGTTATTGGTTCTCTTAATGTAGTACCTGCCTCTTTCATATGTTGTAGAAATTTTCCTGGGACAAAGAACTTAGTCTTGAATAAGGCAGGCATTTGTGGAAACTTTTTTGTTCCATTTTTTCATCGAACTCTCCTGTCAGTCAAGTTTTTTCAAAGGTGCCTACTAGAGTTCCTTCATCATGATTCCCTAATATTTGATATCTTCTGTACTTAGGAATTAATTTCTTCCACTCAAGTGTGAATGACCAAATGCAAGTGAAGTCATACTATTCCTATATGCCAAGTGTTAATCCCCTGACCGCAGCAGCTTCAAGGGCCTCCAGAAGTGAGGTGTGCCATTTGGTGTATTCTTACGTGGTGCCTGCCACTCTATAGCCCTCATCAGCCACTTCAGGGTATGTGGGCATACCTAAGTCTGAGAGAAAAAAAGCAAACCCTGTAGCTATTGAGCCTTGCTCGGACTGCCATTCTGAATGACTTACAGTCTTAAAATCAGGTCATTTTGGCTTTCAGGTTAGCTTCCTAACCACTTCACTTTCCAGCATCTTTATTCAGCAGCTTAGTGTTTTTCCTCATTCAATGTGTTTTTCCAGTCAGCTGCATTCATTTCATTCTTTTGTACTTACTTGAAATGGCAGAAGACTATGGAGCAGTATTTGAATGCTATCTGCATCCCTAGCATAGGATTGGACAATTTGTTTGACTATAATTTATTTGATCAGACTAATCTTTTTATTCATAATTTACATTTTACATTTTGATTTTTACCGACTTTGATATTTGCAATGATTCAGCGGATTCTTCATGCCATCGTTTTTCAGCTTATGGGTTGTCTGAAAACTATTGATGGTAGCTAATTCATCCCTCACATTGTGTGAATAGACGGGAAGAGTTTAGAGAGGATTGTTTGAGCATTTTGTGCTTAAACACCTGTTCAAATTCCTAGTTGTGCATTCTGAAGGGTGCGCATGTGCACAAATGGCCACCCTGAATATCAGTTACAAAAATAAAAGATTATTTCTTTAAAACTCATAAAAATGTGTAAAAGGAAGTCAAAGTACTTTGAAAGCAAACTTGCAGGTTTTTTTCTCAAAATATTGATAAATTGAAATATATTAACTCAGAGCTATTATTAATACAAAACTCTTCTCGATACACATAGATTTCTGCAATTCAGTCCTTCCAAATGAGAGGAAAATCAGCTCACAAAAAATGTTTGTCAGTGTCCACATTCCAGACCTTGTGTGTTTGCCTCTAATGATAACACAGCAAAGAAAATTAGTCCAAGTGTGCTTACAGTGAAGCCCATGAAGATTTGAATAACATTTCTGAAATCAGTGAAGTTGCACTCATTTTACATTGGTGTAACTGAGAGAAAAATTCTACATGATGTTTTTAATTGCTACTGATTTTCTTTCATTTCCTTGCAAAAGCATAGCAACACCCATAAAAGTGTAATTCTGGAATTGAAATATATTGGTCTTATGAATTATTTCCCCTGTTTTAGCTTAAACCTTCCTCAGATCATTTGGGATGATTCTTAATATTTTTAGACCTGCTTTTTGGCTATGGAAGTGCAGAAATTCAAGACATCCAAGCAGTAAAATCTGCAGATGGTATTTACATCTTCTAATTTTGGATAACCCAGAACAGCACAGGCAGCAGTTTGGGACCTTGTCTGGATTCACACAGGATTTTATCCGTCAAAAATATAGATTTTTTTTTTCTTTTGATTTGTGTGTCTGTATCTTTTTGCTTGTGTTTAGTTTAGCTTACAATATTTCAAAGTCTTCAGCCTTTCATTAAGTGTGTTAGAATCACAGCAGCTGTTGCCTGCATAAAAATAAATATATAGCTTTAAAATCTGAACCTCATACTATACATATTATCACTTCACCTTTCTTTACTGAACACAGTTTTCTTTTCCAAATGATCTACATTACTGAATATTTACCAGATTACAGTTTATATGTTTGCAGAAATGGAAAAATTTGATATCTTCAACCAGTAAAAATATATGGATAATCTAGAAAGAAATTTTAGGAACATATATTCATCCAATCCTGAAAAGGTTAAAACATAAGTATTTCAAGCCTGTAATTTTTCAAATATTTAGGGTAATTTTCATGCACTATGTGATCTAAACCTGTTTGCTGTGCATTCTGTAAAGATCTGTTAGAAAAAATCCTGCAGATGCTTATTGTGATGACAAATTTGTGCAGATTTTCATAGCAACAGTTTTTAGGGGTTTAGACAGTCTTTAGCCATGTGATTAATCCTTGTTGGGGCTAACATCAAAGTCTATGCTTAATTTGAAGCATGTAGCATGTTTAATTTAGAAAGATCTTTTAACATTTGCTAAAATGCTTTTAGCGTCATAGCTTTCCTGTGCTGGAGATAAAGCTCTCAGTATATGGATATCCATAAATACATTCTTAAACTTTACTCATATCGAAAGCTTGAAATATACTTAAGCAATGATACTTACTTAATTAGGACTTACATGCATACTGCTCATACAACTAATTCTTGTTTCAATTGTATTATATTATGATTATTTATATATCTCCTATAAGAAAAAAATCCTTATTTTTCCTGAATACCTCATGTATGAATAACTTTAACAATTGTTCAGAAATCCTTAAGTAGCATTGGAGGTGTAAGATCATTTATTGGCTGAATTTTTATCATTATTTCCTTGAGAATTACATCTGAGGAATTTCATAGTTTTTATAAGGGAAATTCTTCTACAGCCGTAGCTCTATCTAGGCATTTAATAGATTCAATGTTACAATTTGTATATACTGATCTTATTTTATTAGTTCTGATTTCCAGAACAACCCCCTAATATCAGCATTAATTGTAGTTTGAAGTTAAATTTAAAATAAATTGTTATATTGGAAGTATGAAATCACAAGTACATTTTTAAGGAGTTCAGGAAACGATCAAATATTATCTTTGAATATACATACTTAGAATATACTAAATCTTGAAAGAATAATTTTATTAAGATAAATTTTGTGGTGTTGTTCTTTAGCTGGTGATACAAAATAACACGGAAATAAATCTTGAGAAATACTCTATGTCAAAAATTTATTTTTTCCAGATCCTTGTATAGTGCAAATTCTTTTCTTTTCTAACACTCATTTTTTGGATTACTTTTCCGTATTTTTGATAAATAACACATCACCAACCCAGCCTTCCATCTTAGGTCTGTCTGTCTTGTTTGGATGAAGGATTATGCATTTATATGTGGGCCAGAAAACAAAAGTGGCCACTGGTGCCTGGGCTCATTCTGCCACACAGGGAGCTAAACAGGAGTAGGCGAGGTGGCTTAGGCAACGGTGAGAGACTCAAAGAGTTGATGTCTCAAACATCGTGGTGGGGCAAGTTCTGCTTAAAGACAAAGCCTGCACAGCGAGGAACCAAGGTGAAAAGCCCATCAGTTCAGACATCAGCAACAGAAGGGGGAGGGCGTGCTGGAGGGTGCGCAGCTCCCTCTTCTGATAAGCTCTTCTGATACAAAGATCGAACAACGGCCACGTCTGCAGGGAAGGAGAAGTTACTCCACAAACGACCCCCAAGCCCAAAGGCTCACAAACTGCTCATTAGCCTAATGAGTTCGGGTGCCCACCCAAAGGAGTGGCAAGGATGATAAAAGGACACACACTGAAGCCCCAGGTGCACAAGCCCACTGGGACTGGACCCCTCGGCTGACTGAACCAACGCTGGACCCAGGACCGCCGAAATCTTTCTCTCTTCCTTTTTCTCTCTGATTCTTCTTCTCTCTTTCCTTTTCCACAATCCCTACACCTCATCCGTTTCAAGATATAAACCGTTGACCAAGTCTGAGACTAAGAGTGGATCCAGCCGCCCCTAGACCCTTCTCTGAGGAGGAGTCTGGAAAGCAAGGGGGTCTGCTCGGAACCTCGTGACCCAATGGGAGGGATCTCCTTCTTCCCTGAACTGATGTATAAGGTTGCACAGTTTACAGAAGTAGTCTTACACCAATTCCTGTTGTGAGAAACCCTGTCACCTACTACCACACCTCCCCAATTCACTTTGCTTCTGTCATAAATAAAATCTTTAATTGATCATTTGGTGTTATTTCACCTTCATTTAGCCCGAGGGAATTTTGAATTAAACACAACTCCCTGGTCTGTCCAGTCTGGGTCGTGACAGTAACTGAAGTCAGTGCTTCTCCTGGCCAGTCACTGACCTCATTCCAGGATCTTTTGCCTTTTGCCTTAAAAGTTTGTTTCTAAGTATACCTGTCCTCGCACTGGCCAAATGAAAAGGGAAAATAAAAATGGATAGAATTTTCCATCTAACCTAGATTTTTAATGCGTGAATGCACAGAGAAGACCATTATCAAGTACCACAGGTGTGATGGCAAAAGCCTTCAAGGGGCATGTAATCTAAAGGTTTGTCCCCAGACCTGGGGACAAATCCTAAGCCAGATCCTATGTGTTCTGTCTGTCGTCTTCTTTTAAAAGGAGCGTGGTGACTTCCAGGAGGAAACAGTGTTAAGTAAATACACTTCATTCCTTAGCAGCATTTTATGAGGTCACTTAACCCTCCAAGAGGCCCACTTAAAGTTTTGCAAATCAAAGGATGGTTATGCACCCTCCTTGAACGTTACTGTTGTACACTTGGGCTCCGGTCCATATAGATGTCCATGTCTGTGTATCCTCTTTATTATATCAACCGTCTTCTGGTTTTGCACTGTGACCTGCACTGCTTATTGCTTAGTGCTTAGTTGTCCCAGACACTGCTTCTTTGAATATATATGAATTTTTTCTTAGAGTATTGCTGAATAAAATTTTAAAAGTTCTGAGAGCAGGAAGCCAAAACCTTAGTCCTTTCACTTCTCAGGAGAGTGCCCTTATCTCTACAGGGCTGAGTCCAGTGTCACCTTGGATCATCTCTGATGGAACTTATGTTTCTTCTATTTCCATCAATGCCTTTTCTAGCCTTCCAAGAGAAGACATCCCTTGGTGAAGGAGGTGCTCTCAGCAAGGGGGTTCAGTGCGGTCTACTTCTAGATAGGACCTAAGGCCTACCCAAATTAGCACTTGCAAAGTGTTGGGTCAATTCTCTATTTCTAGATCGCAAAAAATGTTTTAGATGAGGGTTACAAGGCTCATCTGAATGCTTCTGAAGAAGCAAAGTTGTCTGGAGGATTTTCATCCTAAGAGTGATGGTGTCTAGTGATTTCATATATGATAGGGCTAGGCAGTCCTAAAAAGCAACAGAATAGATATTGCCTGGAATTTTAAGCGGATTTCTGTTTCCCAAGGTGTAACTTGCCCATAATGACTTGAAAGCTGTATTAGTCAGCTGCTACTGGTATGTTCTTTTTCTGCTGTACATAAGGAATAGTGAAAGGAACATCGTACCACTCTCCTTCGGCAGTTCACTGCCTATCAGTTTCTTTCTGAACTTTCAAGAGTTAAGCATGCTAATGATTTTATTTTTTAAAGCAGAGAAACAAATTGTTGATTTGGAACTTTTATTTACTGCAAACTATGTTTTTAATTACTTTCAGACTGAGCTCCATGTAAGTTGCTTAGCAAGCTACAACATATGTTATGCAAATAACAACAGAAACTACTGTTTTCCATAGAACTTGTCTAAAACTCATTAATAAGACAGAATTTCTCATTCCTAACCTGGTCTTACTTTAATCTTTTTCTAAAACCTGTAGGAAATAACTTAATTGCAACAACAGTTTACAGTGCCAGCAAATGGGTAGATAAAGAAATGGCTTAAATTTTCAAGGCTTTAAAATAGAAATTGTTGAGAGTTTTCATACAGTATTTTCTATTCTCCTTTTTTTGTACATTTTAAAGATAATGTATAAAAATATTACAGAAGTGCAATACAGAAGGAAATAATAGATTAAACTTAATTGGAAGTACTTGTTTTCATAGGGAATATATTACCAGAGATGCTTCTTGGTGTTCCCAATGCACCAGAAGCTTGTAGGAAAGAGCCTGGCTGTAAACAAAAATCTACAGGGGAGACCTCAAACTAGTATTCAGGGTATTTGAATGTGTACCTTACATTACTGAATCTACTCAAACATTGGCATTTAAATGTATAATTGTTGTATCAATGTCTCAGCCAACATTTTTCAGTATCAACCAAATTTAATGGTTAAGTTATTTTAGTAGAAATTGTATATCCACCTGAGGGAAAGTGGAGCTGAGTGCTCTATTATAGTTTTTCAAAATGAACAGAAAAATCTGAAATGACAACAGAATTTCATAGGAATGTCTAGTGCAAAATATGTTGGTTTATACTGTTCAATAGTTATTGTGTTTCTCATTGCAACAGAATTTCTAACAGAAGAATATTATGCATTTGTACAATGTCTTTGAAAAAATTATAAATGACTTCTCTCTTTGCAGATTAATTGTGGTTGTGTTGCTTTACCCTTGCTAGCGTATCTCATTTCTGATATAAAATGCTTAACAATGGAAGAAGAGGCAAAAATGGGGTCTAAATGTTAATTTACATCCTTCAGAATAAGAAGTTAGAATTTTTTAATTGTCCATTTTTGAATGACCACAAATATCACCATCATTTGCATATACATTTGTGATACCATAGACATATTACAATTTTACATTAATGGATACATAAAGCCTTGAAAGCATACATTTACATATCAATCAGAGTCCAGCTCAATCCAACACTAAATGCTAACACCAGTCACTAGAAGAGGCACTAAAATGCCTCTAGCATTTCTGGAATTTTCCTTTCAGATGATTAGCTTGTCTCTGCTGCTTATTTTCCTTCTTTCTTTCTTTCTTTCTTTCTTTCTTTCTTTCTTTCTTTCTTTTATATGTTTATTGTACTGTTGGTATAGAAAATTTGGCACTGTAAGGTACGGTTACTCACATTTTACTCAGCCCAACTTTTGTAGAAATTATGACTTTGCCCTAAAATCAAGTAAGGGAATGTGCTAATAGTCAGGAAATATATATTTGTGTTTAAATATACTTTTTAAAAGTCACTATGGAGATTTACTTCTATCTACACATATCAAAATCCCATATCTGACTAGATAATTAATATTAGAGAATGTGACATCCCTGAAAGAAAAGGTTTCACAAAGCAGCATATGATTGTCTGTCTTATTCATTTTCTTCAATGACCACACTGGTTGTATATTAAACCCGCTGCAGCTTATAGGAATGTTAAATTGCCACTTTATCCTCTGCTTTCGTATTTTCTGTTTCTTAATGTTCCCGCCCTCCTCATTTGACAGTGCATTCTGACTCTGATGTCAGGAAACCACTCAATAAATGGACAGAACTTTGATCTGCAGAGTTATGGGATTTCTCTTCATGAAAAGGGAAAAAGCCAGGTAAGCAAATAAAACCACTCTAGAGAAGAGGTGTTTTTGGTCCATGCAGAAATAATTCTAAAGGTTTTCAGTACTGATACTACTGTACATTCAAACCTAATAAAAGATATGTATTAGAAGCAAAGGGTGAATGTTTGTAATTACAATGACTTTTATCTTGTTTTTATACTTAAGTATTAGCACAAAACATATCGGAATAGTAGTAGGTGTTTTATGGAGTGATAAATTCAGGTCTCTGACTTTCCATCAGAATACAAAGCCACATATGACAGAAATGCTTTTGCCAAGCTCTGTTCCAGGGAGATGTATGGTTTTCATATGTAGAGTCAGGAGTTGGACAAAACAAGCAAGGTCTGGGCCATGTCTGTTATTATGCCCCAATTGAGAAAAACATCCCTAAGAACAGCATTTAATTTTACATTTCTCTGTAAGGTGTTTACTTAAGCAGAGGAATATGCTGGTAACAGAAATGAGATCTTACCATCCATAAAATGAACGTAGTTTAAAACTAATTAAGTAGATGTAAGTATCTGTTTGCAAATAGCGTTTTCTAGAAACTATCTTGACTGACTTAATACATTATGGATAAAATGAACCAGTCCATGTGCAGATGAACCGCGCCCCACCCCCCCCACCCCCCCCCCCCGCCAAATGTTCCCCTTTTATTATGAGACAGGAAGAGGGAGATGGTTCAAAGAAAACAGAAATGATTGTCAGATCCAGTCTGCAAGATATGTTGAACATTCAGGCTAATACTATAGAAGAGCAAATGTTTTGGGGGTTTGCTATGATTGTCACTACTTTTAGAGGAAAGAATCATTTCTTTGATTCCACCAGAAAAAGACAGTATCAACACTGTCAAATATGAACAGAAATGCAGTCACTTCTAAAAATTTCAGATTCTAACTAATTTAAAATCCATAGGATTTTCAACTATTTCAAAGAAAATTTTATTAATAATAAAGCTGAGTGAATAGGTTGTAATGAATTATTTAGATAATGAATGCCACATGTTTGGGCAAATTTCCTGTGAAAAAGTTTGACATTCTCAAGCTATATGTCTTGAATTAAAAATGTACTATGTTCAGTGAAACGTTTTTGCTCTACACACCATGCCCAAGGTGGAGTTCACATTTTAGTGGTTATTCGGAGACCAAGCAATAGCCCTTTGGCTTCTTCAAATTATATGTGTGACTAATGAACAAAGAATGGGCTTCAAATTGTGAAATCGTGAATTAAAAAGACACCAAAATTTGAATAAGTTCTCACTGCATGTGTTTAAATATTACAGTCATGAAAATGTTAATATTTTTTCCACTATTAGGTTAAACCCCTCTCACTGACATGAGTATTTTTATTAATACATTTGGGGAATCAAGTCAAAGATTTTGTGATTTGTCTGTAAAGCACACAGTTTAGGAAATGTCAGTGTATTGGAAACATATCATCTGCACTATCATAGTTTCATTTAGAAGGAGAAAAATTATAAAAAGGGTCTTTTGCCATTTTGCTTTGGCAACTAATGAAGAGATTATTTGCATTTTCTTGTTTCTTTGCAAAATGTCTGGCCTAAAATTCTCAACTTGGCTACCGCTTGCAACAGATACATATAGCGTTGCATTTCAAAGATGCTCAGAAAGCCTCAAAAGCTTCAAAACCACAATAACACACAAAGGGAAACCATCCTTCTAGTCATTTTCTGGATAATTCTTTGACACAACATGCCTAAAGTGATATATCCAACTGTTTGAATGAGGATATTGTAGCACAAAGCCAGCATTGACTGAGGCCAATCTGCAAAGGCTAATTTGTGTTTTCTTATCCCTCAGACAGACCTCTCCAGTGTCTGTAAAACTGTAAATGACCACAGTCTGCAGCTGGAAAAGCCTGATGACTGGCAAGAGACCCAATGAGTACTGAATAATCAAGCTGTGCTATTAAAAGGTACAAGACATCAATCCCAAATCACTGGGATGATGCAAATCAGTTATTGTATTTTTTAATGTACATTCCTTTAATTGAACAGCTTTGTTCGTGCTTTGTTGCTATGTGAAGATAAGCCAGAACAGGGGAGAAGCCACATTCCAAGGGCCTATTTCTCTAATTGCCAATAAAATCTACGCTGCCCAAGCTGGTGAGGAAAAGTAATCTCTGCTTTGCTAATTCTCTTCTTGCTCTTTCTTGTAGATAATATTGGACAAATGCTTTGGTTATATATTACATTTACATATATGGAACAGGCAAGCAAACTTTCTCTGTCAAAGTTTGTGACAATTCCTTTTTGAAAATTTACTCCATCTGTATGAAGTACAGCTAATACTGTAATTTGTTTTTACTTTTTTTTTTTCTTTCAAAGAAATGATGCTATGTGTAATCATTGAGAAACTGAATTTATGCTGGAAGGCCTTCAGGATTTACAGAGGTATGCATAATTAGAAGATAATTTTTTTTTTTTTCTTGTACAGCTGCTTGGGGAACTTTTCTATACATACAATATTAAATTGTAATTTTTTAAATGAACTATAATTTTAATACAAATTCAGCAATATGGCTACACATGTCGCTAAGTATTAAACTGTAAACACTTGCACTGAAAAAAATTATTTGTAATAGAATAATGGGCAACAGAGAATCTGTGAGTAATAAAATAAGATTTTCTATCATATTGCATTAGAATAGGTGAAGATGTATGTGTAAGATATCCATAGTCTAAAATCAAGTTTCAGTATAAGTGGATGTGTATAAGGAGAATGAAATGTAAGGTCGCATGATAAGGTCATATCAATGTAAAACATATAGCCTCATGTCTTTTAAGATCTTCAACCAATAGCTTTAAAAATTCAAAGAAAAACTTTTTTTTTTTTTTTTTTTTTTTTAATTTAAGAAGCAAACCCAATTGATTAAGTAGACTCACTATTAAATAGACCAATTCAGTGAAGTTAGAGGAACTCTGGTGCAATTGAAGAAAGGTAGATGTGATTTTAGGTATATTCTGGTTTAGTCCTTTACGGAACCATTACAGCTATTGTGTTGGGGTCATCCAAGAAAGGTTACATCCAGATTCCTTCTAACTCATTGCTGACTATTCAGTTCCTCTCCCAAACCAGACCCAACAGCTCACAGTGGGTCCTAAATGTACATCCAGAAACGCTGTAACCTGCCAATATCGATATTGTCCCACCTACACTGATGTTTAGGTCTCTTCTTCACTTAAAGATTAGGGGCCATTAGGGCCTGAACAGATGTGTAAAACAGCTGGCTATCCTAATGGACTCTGGCCGCCCCAAAATATCTTTTTTCACATAATGTAAAAGTATAACAAAATATCACATTTCATACTTTTTCTCTTAGTATACTGAGAATGTATGTTAACAGTAGACACCTCTACAGCCTTTCCAGTTGCCGTGTATGTGAGTGAATACATTTATATGTCAACATGCACACACATACGTATCTTCAGTGGCAACATCGGAGGAGATCTTCCAGGTACCGTTTAGGCGAAGTAGGCCAGGACATCGAGAACATCATATGAGGTCTCCAGGCACAGGCTTGATTGACTATGGCTCTTTGTGACTGTCCTGATGCATCTTTGTTTCCCGGTCTGTGTTGAGTGCAAGTGTCTCACTGAGGCAGTGCTGAGCCACCAGCTGAAGGGAACAGGATGGGGAGGAGCTCTAAACCCACACAGCAGTGCCAATCCTGCGCCAGGTTTGCAGGAACCAAGAAACATTCAGAGTATGTTCAAATTGCCCACCATCCATTTCCTTTTTTCATGGTAAAGGCAGCTCAGAAAGCTCTAGATATCTTCCACCTTTACATAGGCAGGCAACAATATCCACTTCAAAGTTAAGTTTTCTCAGATAAGACAAAGCTCAAATTACATATTTGAGACAATAAATAGCCTAGTATGAGGTTTTAAGACATATGTGCTGTTGCACATATGACTCTGAGTGATAAAAACACTTGGAGTCTACCTTTTAAACATAAAAGTGGGCTATTTTAACACATCCAGATGACCTAGAATTGGATGAGTAGGGTTTTTTAGCCTCTCTCTTAAGGCCACGTTTCTTCCTCTTTTTCCCCTGTATTACATGGCCCAAGAATAAATGATTCTTCTGAAAAATATCAGCGTAAAACCATCCAACAAACTGTGAGAAACCAAAAGCGGAAACTTCAGAGGGAAGGTCTCCTGGCGGTGCTTTGTGTATGGTTAGAATCCATGAAGACGAGTGTTTTGACAAGGGGCCAAAACACCCTGTAAAATACCTGTTGAATCTTGAGCATTTCGGACTCCTTTGGAGAGTTAAACAAAAGGTTTAAGAGGTCCAGCTGCCTGGAAGAGCTGTGCTGGTCCACCGTGGGCTCTGCGCACTGTGCGCGCAAGTGAGAAAGATCACTAGATGTCATGTGTGTGCTTTGGGAGAGAAGGTCTCAGAGGAGACATACCTGGGGGCCAGGTGGGGATGCTGCCAGCAATGTCTGTGGCTGAGGGATAGGCAGTATATGTGCCGCACAGCTTCTTTCTTCCCTAGTCTACATGTAAGCCCTTCCCCACGACTGGAAGTGCAGGTGGTGCCAGGAGGAGGAGGACAGAATGTCTGTCTTCCATACCATGGCGCCTGGCCAGGAGGGTGAGCTGGAGTCATCCCCAGGCTGCCTGAGAGACTTCCCCAGCTAAAATTCCAGGACGTGGCAGGATTTTCCCTTTTTCCATCTGGCTAAGCGTGGAGACAAATCACTATCTATGTCTAGGGGGACACAGTCCACAGGGTCCAGCCCAGCAAAAGGAGCCAGAACCACAAGTTCATTCAAAAGTGTCACTTCCTTGGGATCTATTTTTGATTCTAATTAGCTCCAGTAACATAATTTGTAGATATAACAGTACTAGAAACATCTCTCTCAATAGATAGTATGCAAAAGATATGGATCTTTATGTGAATTTCAAATGAAAAAATATGGACTATATGATATTACTGTAGGTTATGTAATTAGTCTTTGGGATATCAGTGTGTTCAGATTAAGTCGTACTGTTGAGTAAATCCTAAATACTTTACTCCAACACATTTCCTTGGACTTCAATAGGAGACTGTCAGATAAAGATTTTGTTAAAAGAGTAAGTGCCTCAGGATTTAGCTTTCTCATGTGGATTTTATTTCTAAAGGAGTATGTATTGCTTTATGAACTTTTATGTTTCCATGTTAATATGATTAAGACGACACACATTGAGCTATAAGAGTCTGCCTGTGCAAATTTCCCTCTGAAAACAATTTTGCTGACACATTGGGGAAAACTATCAAATCTTATTTATTTGGCTTTTCATATATATAAAGCAATGAAATTTTTGTTTGCTTTTTGTTTCCTAGGGCTATGAAGAATGGAAGAGGACCAAAGCAACCTGTCATGTGGGAAATATTTTCAAGTACCGGGAAACTCAGAGACTGAATGTCATCTTATGGATCTTGCTTACTTGACATTCCTTCAGTCTCTTTGTTCTAGAGTATAATTTCTTAGCACTACTATTTCATCTAATCACAAAGTCCTCTTATGTAACTGCTGTGAAAAAAATTGCAGTGCATAAAGAAAAGCTGATGAGAAAATAGCTGTTTTCCTTCTTAAGGCATTGCCAGGTTGGTTACTTTGGATGTACCTTCAATTACCTGTAGAGGACACAAAATACCTGCACGTTTATTTCTATTATGTGTTTGTTCCTGCATTCAACTCTAATTATGGTGCCTAAAGTGGTTTGCAGATCAGTATCTGGCTTTTCTGTTTTCACAGAGGTTGACCATTTCTTTGTTTACTGCAGCTGAATTGTTTGAGGCCTCCTGGTGATGTACCCATCACGGCTAGATGCTGCTAGATAGCTTCAAGTTTTGAAAATTTTATTTAAGAACAGGGCATCAAAATACATTAGTTGACTTTGTCTTATTAGCAACTTTTTATTGCAATGTATCAGCACTTTCTTGTAATGCTTACTGTAAATTGTCTATAGTAAGGCTATACCACTGGTTCAAGACGGGTTTATGCTGACTTGTAATTTCACTGAAGCTTATTAGAGTGTTCTCCTCTCTGCTCCAGTTCACCATGTGAGACGTAATGATATGCTACTGTTCACATTTACATTAGATTGCAATAGGGGAGAAAACGTGTGCTTTTTTTTTTTTTTTTTTGTGTCCTCGTATTCTGGTCCATAATGATTCAGATCAAATAATTTTGACACAAGTTACAGTCTAAATCAGCCTTTTTATTTTGACTTTTGAGTTGTCACTATACTATTGCATCTGTTGACATCCTGTCACCTCCTGGCATAATCTAAAATAACACGATGTAATAATGGATTTTGATATAATGAAGTAATGCTTTAAAATAAAATGCCTCTGAGGACTTGGAGGCTGACAGATGCTGATCAAAGTCTTGAACAAAGCAGGTCATCTTTGCAAAAAGATGTGCACAAGCAATATAGGAAGCCACCTTATACACCAGCCACTGAATTGTCCCAGGGAGGGTCTCAAACCCCTCATGTATGACAGTGAGTGTTGACTGACTCATGCAAACCATTTGCTCCTTTTTTGAATGAGATCCTGCTGGAGAACATAAAACATATTAAACATTGATTTATAGTATCCAGGGGGTCGATGAGCAATGTACACAGCACTCCTGTAATTAAAGAATGTTTTTAGTTCACCTGAAAGTTTATTCTCTATAGGAAGAATGACAAGGAAAGATTCTTGTTTAAATGGTTAAATTGTAGAAATTTAGAGTACTAAATTTATTTCTTTCCTATTTGCATTACTTACTGGTATTTTCAAAGCATAACAATATAGAACCATGTACCTCTATCCTTTGAAAAAAGCATGAATAAGGAATCAAAAAGAGACAGAAGATACATAAAATCAAGACGTATCATTCAATGTCAAGTTTATGTATCACCTTCCTTTTGTTCACTATAAATGTTATTTGCTTTAGATATTCACCTGGATCTGTATTAGTCACACCTCAGTTCAAAAGAATGGTCAATTAGACAAATTTTAATTTGAAACCTGCGCAGTTCAGTCCAAATTCAAGAGGATTTTTAGATTATTTTGTCTAATCTATTAATGCCTAATCATTGTTAATTTAGATGCAATACATTATTGCAACTTTTGCACACTTTTTCACAGACCTCAACTTTTTACCTAGCCTTGTATCAGGAAAGTTTAGAAACATATTGGATTTTGCTTTTGAATTGAATGTATCTGATTTGAAGATGGGGTTAGATTTAGAAGTACTCTCCAGCCTGTACAATTTTAAAAACATAAGGTCATAAGCAAAAGTGAAAATATGATGGCTGAATACCTGGAAAACACTATTTTCCAGAAGCTAAATGAGTTTCCACCTGACCTTTCTGTGAGTTCTAGGCCGGCAGTGGGAGACAAAAGGAAAGAGGAAAGGCAAAAATACCCTGTGCACGATGCCATGACCACTACACCAACATACAGACTGGTCCTACAGGCTCTGTGAAGAGCTTAAATAAGATGAATCCATTCAACTCCAGCACTTAGGTGAATTTTATCTATTGTATATAAATTCCAAGACCCGATTCATTCTGTTGCTCCGCTTTCACACTGGCTTAACCTATACGGAACTGTCAAAGGTTGCAACACTGCCTAAATACCACAGTAGTGCATTAGGCTTTGTAAATACGTGGCTAAAAGTGTTGGGAAAATGACATGTAACTAAAAAAATCCTGGCATAGCACCATTTGCACTTCACTGAGGCAAAGTTTGTTGCATTCTGAAACTGATACATCCATGGAAATATTTGTCCACCTCTAATTATTTGTCTTCAGAAAACAAGATATAGAGGTTATGTTTCCAGTAATCCTCCAACACTGCTGAGTGCCTCTTTTTTCAAGTAAGTCAGAAACAAAAACCCGCAACCCCTGAATTATTTACCCTTTTTAATAAAGAAAACGATCACAAAAATCTAAATGATGAAGTTCTCAAAAAAGCTATTCAGAAAAGATAATGTCGTTCAACACTTGAAGCAAAGTTTTCAAATACAGCCTTCTTCCAACCCATTTCTTTTTTCCATAGGTGATCCTGGCTGGATATATTTTAAAACAATTTGAGTGATACAAGAGGTAAGCTTGTTCCTTTTACATTCAAATATATGCTTCACAAGGTACAACTTCATTCTTTCATCTCTTTTATGATTCAGTCATATTTTATTGAAATTTTGTCAGTGTTTCGTTGTCACAGTTCCTGCCAAGCATGCTCAAGCAGCTGAGATGAGAGGTTGAAAGAAAAGTGAGTGAACAGAATTTTAACTAGGGACAGACAAATATCAGATGGTTTGTTTCATATTGTGAAGCAAACTACCTGAATCCACCATCTCTTTGAACAGTTTATCCAAGCATTAATGGAGCCTTCAGTTTGATTCCACAGTGGTTCCCAGAGTTACAGAGCAGAAGGTATCTCAAGCTGTGCTGAATAATTGTGAATAACAATAATATTTTCAAAATAATGAGTAATTAAAGTATGTATCTGACATTTTCTTGCTGCTGTTGGAAAGCAGACAAGGACTAGGGTTTCTGTGCTTACTTCTGAAAACATTGCCATAATACGTAGTTCTGGTCTAGGCAAATCTAAACACTTGTGTTCGCAGCAGTTCTAGCAGTGGCAGTGAATTTTTAATCCTCTACTAAACAGCAGGCAAGTCAATCTTCTTCAAGAGTAGAGGTATAGAGAAGAAAAAAAACCCAACATATTTAGCTGAGTGTGAAATCTTTTTGCAACAGAACTAACTCACATCATCATAAAAATTGCTGGCATTGGGATAGCTTCACTGTTTAAAAAACCCACAAAGCTGTAGATATAGTACTGCTGCTGTACTGGTCTCAATTAATGCTGTTTTTGTTGGTGAGAAGAAGTTTAAAGTGGAAAGCAAAGAGAGGAGAAAGAAAGTAATCACATAAAATTTGGAAGTGTTAGGAATTCTCTGGATGAAATTGATGCTTAGAGAATATTAAATAAGTTTCACAGTGTGTGATACTTTCAGCCAGTGAAGAAGTGTTTTTTTATTTTACATTTGTAGTAATACGATAACCAGGAGAATAAGTGTATTGTTTGGGGAAGGATTCACGTACTACAAAAGAAAATCTTGTATGGGTGAGAACTGGCTTCTTATGACCTTATGTGAATTTTGTGCCCTGGATAAGGGTATAGTCTTACTGAAAAAATACTGTATGAGTAAATAAGGATTGTTGATGAGACTTTTACCAACGCAGAAATCAGCCAGGCTTCTAAGTGCCATTAAAAGTCCAGCTCATGAGACATCTAAGTACTTCTAAACTGTACCTTATATTATAAAGCATGCATTGTAGGAGGCCATATTTAACATTACATGGATAACTTGCCTTCTGGCATTTCCTAACTTTCAAGTGCTTCATTTCACAATTTAAATAACATTCTTTTAACATAAGTGGGTTCAGTTTTTGTTTGTCTTTGGTGGGGTAAGAAGAAGAGGTGGTGTTTCTCTCTGTTTTGCACACCACGTATATAGAAATGACATTTGTATAGCAAATTGCAGAGCCATGCCATGAATTTTCACGCATCTGTGATCAGAGCTCCTGCTTCCTGCTCACCAATATATCCCTTTTGAAACTTACTCTAACATTTTACCCTCATAGCACTTTCAAATAGGTGGTATTTCAAAGTCCCCTTCCAGAGGCATATCCCTTTTTTCTCTTCTTTTCTGCTTAAAGTCATACCAAGTTATCTAAGAGAGAGTAAGGGCATAAGAAACTCAATTCAAGATCAGTAACAGAATTTCTGAGAACTATAATGTCAAAAACTTGATATAGTTCACTAACTAATACAGTGGAACATGGAATTTCACTACCAAAGGGAAAGGAAAATTTCCTTGCTTCTTAACAAGACACAGACCACTTAATTCTCTCAAAGCATGATTATAGTAAATATTTGGAGTGATCTAAATTATTTGGTAGAAAATGTTTATTCATTGGAATTCCTGAACCCCTTTTGCATCAAGAACGTTATCATTGGTAACTAAGTGTTTATACGTATGCAAAATTACTGAGAAACAGCTATTGTGAGGGTAACTTAATATGTAAACAAAAAATATAGTGGGTAGAAAAGTGATTCAGATTTACAAAAAACAAACAACAAAACTGCTCAGAGCATTTGTCAAATAGTATTGCCATTTTGTGGGGAGGATCACTGTAAATATTGCATATGAAATAGATGATGATAAAGCTGCACATATCCTATTATTTTCATTATTGTTTGTGTCTTGCCATCTCGTGACTGATGTGCTAAAGACTATTGTATTGTTACTGTCTTTTACCATGGATGCTCTTAAGATTTACAGCATTGTCCCCAGCAAATATAATTGTTTTTCAGAGAAAAAAAATCCACTGCTGCTGTGTTTCCAACCACATCTTATCTGTTCTATCTAAGAAACAATGAGTTTTCTTAAGGATGAATTTATTAAGAGTCATTTAAAGAGATAGACCCAGAGTGCTTGGTTCTATACTCTGCAGACTAATATATATATACATATATATATATTTATATATGTATACATGTATGCTATTTCCTTAGATTTTGGAAATAAAAATTATTATTACAGTGATGCATTATATAAGAGGACAAAAATGAAAAATTCTTCTCTTGAGAAATGAAAAAAAGGCATTCTAATTAAATTCCTGAGCAATGTATATGATGTTGGAATGTAGGCTTTTTGGTATACATTGTATACCTGCATGCCATACATACACATCTGTCTTTTACTCTAGCGCTTTTATTAATTATTATAAAAACTGAATTAATTTCATGTCTATGCTGTAATTATTAAGGTAGAGCAAGGAACTTTTTGAATGTCGTATACTTTATATAACATAGTATATACATTATGTGTCTTCTTTTGTAAACGTAACTTTTATTAACATTTGTTTCCTTTTCATTAACCTGTTACGGCCCTTTCTTATGTATCACTTTACAGCTTTGCTGTCACTGGAGGATCTACAATTTCTCTAGAAGACTTATTTTTAACTCAGCATTGCTTTCACATTGTTACCAAAGATTAGCCAAGGCAGTTAAAGTTGTTTTCAGCATGAATTCTTTTATACATTATGCTATCTCATCAGTAGCACAGCCTTGGAAGATAACTCTTGGTGGTCTCATTCAGTGGCAATTTCAATAGAACTAGCCAATTAACGTGGGGTAGAACTTTTCACAGATCCCTCATCCATTACAGAACAATTTTTCAAAATATAGAGCACTTTGTAAGTCAAACAAAGTAGAATTATGGTTTAGTGAACTGCAGCCCTGAGTGCGTTATGGTTTATTTTTCTGGTAAAAAAATAAACTATTACTTTGACTAATAACTCTCATGGAATGCAGGAAAAGATTACCATTAGGTATTTCTTGCCAAAAGAAATTGATATCATGATACTCTTAAAGCACACAAAAAAGACCTGAATTTACTGGTACTTGAATAGATTTTTAGGCCTGGCATGTGTCATTACTGTAAATCTTTCAAACATTGAGAGTGGAGGAGAATCAGTTTCATCTTTCTTCTGGAAAAAGTTGCTGCTAATCCTCCTTACACTCTGGGCTTGATCCAGGGAGCGTCTGTAATTCCCATTGACACAGCTTAAGCAAGGACCACAGGAACTCAGCACCTTTCTGGCTGAACTCCTTTAGACAGGCTATCTGTAGTTAAACGTGTGTGTGCACTTTTCCTACAAATGGAGAGAGAAGGAAAGAAACTTCTCATTTCGCACACAAATCCCATCTTGTCCAGTCCCAAAAGAAAGAAACGACTTCTCTGTAATACTCACCAAAATTTATCTCATAGGACATCTCTAGGGAAGACATTTTAGTGTATTCTTGTGTCAGTGATACCAGTGAAGAGTTTCTGCTTGCTGACGGGACAAGCCCTAGCAGAACACATTTTTGGGAAGGAGACTTTCATCTTGAAGAAGTATAAAGGTGAAGTTTTGTTATGAATAGTCTGGTTTATAATTACCTCTCCAGTAAATTTTTATCCTTGTACAGCCCCACTTACCTTGCTGTGAGAAAGAAAGCAGTCAAGCACTACTGAAAATTGTTAGAGATATTTATTTAACTGCTTAAAATTGATTCAGGAATCAACACCTATTTTGAATGTTTTGGTCATTGTTTAAGTAACTGCAGGATTGAACGGTTGCAGGAAACTTCTTATAAGTGCTGACAGCAAAAGGCGCGGGTACTCTGGCAATGCCTATATCCAGGGACAGCAGAAGAGCATATGAAAAATACAGAGGTTTCATGTATAAAGTATCCATGATACAAGGATCAAACTGATTAGAAAAATAAACTAATAATGTGTTAGCACATTACTACCACTTTTCCCATAATATGGGTCTACATGCACACGTAGAAGTCCCATTAATCCTGGGAGAACGGGTTATTCTCATGTATGAACACAAGAAGTGAACACTACAGAGAAACACTGCATTCTCCCTCTTGTGCGTACAGTATCTGTACATTAATAGTTACAAAATAAACACCTATTGACGTAAATAGAAAGAAAATTCCTTAAGCTTCAATGACGCTTCGTAGCCTTGGAGCTGCATGATTAGCAGATATGGCCCTGATCCAGCCAAGCCTTTTAAGCACATGTTTAACTTCCACCCTGCAGGTTGTTCCTCTGAAGTACTACATGCATAGCTAAAGCTAAGCACATACTTAACTCGAGATCTGTGCTAGATTGAGGCCCATGTTATTAAAAGGAGAGTGTGAAATATCATTAGAATTACAGAATGCAAAGAAATATGAAGAATCCTAAAGAGACAAGCAGTTTTCACAACAGACTGTACTGCTTGCATGGTCTGCTATAAAGTTATACAAACCAATCTTTAACCATTTAAGCATGAAGTTTCAAACGCTACGAGTAAAACGTCAAAGTAAAGTTGTAATTGCCAGTTGTATACAGAAAGGTTTGAAGCAACTACAGTAAATATTTGTTGTCTTAAATCTCAAGTTTTATAGACCAGCTTTGTTACTATGCTGTATCGATTGCCAAGGTTAAACCATGGCTGAATATTTGCACAGGAAAAATGTTGTCTTCCTTTGTTAGGGCTAAATCTATATACTGATTACTGTTGTTTGAAGAAACAGTAGTACAGTGCTTTAAATTGTAACCTTCATAAATACTTTTACTTAAATAGGAACCTCAAAATCCTAAAGCAAACAAAAGCATGATTATATGTACAGCAATAATGCCCTTATCACAATGGGATAACAAACACAATGGTTAGTGACATTTGAATAGTGTAACAAGAGTGTTTATAATAAGATGATTAGAGCCAAAATGGAATGGCCCTTTCACAGGCTGCTTCCTGAGCATACTAAACTGTTTGTCACTTAAGGACTTCAGAACACTTTCTAGATCATTCTTCCAGTAAAGCTACTTTTGAACGGTAAGCCTTTCCTAAGCTTTGATAAAACACGTTTTTCAAACTAGCAATGGTAATAGGGCTTAACATGGCTTGAGGAAAATAATATGTTAGAGACAAGGACGCAAAAAGTCTCTTAGTTCAACAAGACTTTCTGCTTTAGTGTCATACCTCTCTGTACTTCAGTTCTCAGCTCCTGCCCTTTGTAAAAGGGTCCTGTTTATTTAGCATAATTACCCTTTTTCACAATTTGCAGTTTACAAGTTCATGGTTTTGTTTCTTTTTTAGACCAGCTTGCATAATTTTATATTTTTGAATGCTTTCTTATGTTAGCAGTTTGCTAAATCTTACTGCTGTTTTACAAGATACCGGTGATAAGTTTCTAAAACTAGGAACCGTTTTATGAATGTAACTTGTTAAGTGGCCTACATGGTAAGTGAGATTACTGAAATGGTAAATAAAAGCATTCTGTGAGGAAACGGTCTCTTCCACATTTAGCTCACTTGTTCTGTTCTGAGAGCCTCCAGTACTGCAACTAAGCATTTAGTTAAGGTGTCTGACTTGATAAAGGTTAAACTAATTCATTATTATAAGTGTACTTATTTCATCCTAATAGTAATGTGGTAGAAGAATTATAAACAGTAGTGATCAAGTAAATTTACTAGAGTTCTGTTGTTCAGATGCCTTCACATGTAAGCAAAGCTGTTTATTTTTGCTGCAAACAAAAGACATTCCAGATTCCATCATCCATCCATGCCCAAGGCAATCCATTTGCACTTTCTGTAACAAGCTTACTAGGTGTAGTAGCGAAAGTTGAATTATCTGATTCTCTGCCTCAGCAATTTCTGTCATCCCTTTAATACAACACTACAAAGTGTTTGATTTTAAAGCTCTTATTCTCTTATGTATTATTTTCTTAAGTGTGAATGTGGGACCAATCCTACAAAATTTCGAAGTGAGGGATGAGGTATGCTTCTGAACATTGTAGAACTGGTGGCCAAAAGATCTCAATGCTATATTCATTGAAATCTGAAGAAAGACCATGATTGTCCTGCCTGCACTGACATTAGATGACACCAACTGAAGTTGCATGGTAAGAACACGGAAGGCCTATAAAAAGGAGCCAATAATGTACATTGTTTTGGATGCATTTTGATGTCACATTTGTTTTTATTCTTTTTATTATATGCCATGGGTTATGACTTTAAGGTATGATATTGTAGGGTTCCATAGCTAAAATGATGAGAAAATATTTATTTTTACTGACAGTATCAAGTATTAGAAAATATATTACAAAAGCATCCAATAAATGAGAAAAAAGTGAGCTATCAGACAGTAACAAGGGACATGACAAGGTTTCCTTCATATTTTGATAAAATATTTCACTTCTTTTCCATTCCCACTATATCCATGCCCAGACAACATAAAATTTGCCTTATGATTTCCCATCAGTCAGTTGGAATATGTAGTCCTTTAAAAATCTCTCACAAACCTCATTTTGAGTTGCCTATGGGCATGGAAATAAATTAAGGTTAAGGAAGTGAAAGAGTACATGCCCCATTTTGAAGACAGTTGCCACACATGAATATGGTAGAAATTAAAAAATGTGCTTATTTATGGAATTAATTACATGGGTATGTTATTCTACATTCTACAGGAGACAAGAATTCCTTATCATAAATACGGATGTGCAGCTGAGAGGCAGCTGAGATAGAGTTCTGGGTTATAGAAACAGCATAACAGTTAAGGATTTTGTTTCTGATGAAATATTTCTTCCTTGTAATTTCAGTATGTCTTAATCCAGCATTTTTTAATCACTTACATGCAGTTTTGTAGAACTATTTCAAACCCATAGCATATCTCAGTATGTCACAAATCTTGTTCTGTGCTT
Organism: Astur gentilis; assembly: GCF_929443795.1. Classification (NCBI taxonomy): domain Eukaryota; kingdom Metazoa; phylum Chordata; class Aves; order Accipitriformes; family Accipitridae; genus Astur; species Astur gentilis. Next base: position 14,481,215 of record NC_064906.1, on the reverse strand, counting down.
TAAGCCTATCTTAAAATTAAGAAATGCTTCTCTAATAACGGATAGTCACAACACAACCATGATTAGCGTTCAGTCCCACCCTAGTGACAGAGCTTGTGCCTGTACAGAAAAGGAAGAAGGGATTAGAAATTACTAAAAAAAGTACTTTCTATTTCTTATTCCTATATCTTTCCAAGCCCTCGTAGAGAAAACACAGATAAACAAAAGTCACAGCCAAATTAGCAAAAACTGAACCACAAACCAAGACTTTTCTGTTTACATTTTGAAAATCATTTCCACCCAGTTATCTTTGGCTGAGTGTCCTAGCTCTGTTCCAGTGAAACTGTGACATTAAATCCTACACTAATGGGTAGCAGGCTTTTATTTTATTTTTTTTTTTTTAATATTTGATTTTGTACTTCTATTAGAGATTCAGCCATGAGATTCTGATAAAATTTATTGATCTTGAAAATGACATAAAAGTAGTACGAATTAAAATAAACCAAGTGTATAAAATTATTATTTACACATACGAAGGAAAAATTCCTATCCAGTGGTATAGATTAGCGTCTTTCATTTATGTGTGTTACGAATTAAGTCAACCACTGAAAAGTTACTGAAAGCTAGATTTTTGCCATCTTGGGTCCTACGTGTTTGATTATTTGGAGGAAGGTAAGTAATCTGTTAGTTGCCAGTGTGAAGGTTGGCTTGTCGGGTCCCTGAGTGCACCAATAAGCCTTAATGGTCCTGACCAGCCTCACCCGGGGCCTTGGGCTCAGGATCCCCATTTAACACTTCCATCCATCATCCACGAGTGCCAGGCACCATTCTGGGCACTGTCAGAACAGATAGGGATACTGCGTGGCTGCTCTCACTTCATGTCCGTGTGCCAAACTGGGCTGTATTCACTCTTGCTGCTTCCTCTCATGGCTTGAATTTTAGTCCTCAAAAACTTGCTCTCACGTGAATTCCAAGGATAAGTTATTCCGTAGGGTGAACTGGCTGAACACTAAGACTGAGATGACAGTGTCCAGTAAGATCGAAAAAAAAAAGCTATGCAGTTGCTTTAATATCACTTTTTTATTACTAGCTGCTTGCATCAATGACTTTGGCTTTTCCCTGCTTTTGAAGGTGTGGAGATATTCATAGCTTTAAAAACCAGAATATTTTGTGTGAACTCTGTCCTACATAGGCCCTCTGTTCTACAGACTCTTCTATTTCATATATAAATTATTTATGTGTAGCAATTTATACGTATGTTTATACAGTACCAAAAGCAACAGAAGCCTGATCCATAGGAGTAGAGTCACCGAGTCTTATGCCAGTCATGGAAACTTTGCTTTGGCTGAAGTCACACTAACACAAGGGATGTTGGGGATGGATCCGACTTTGGGGAAGGAATTCCTCTTGGATATGTCTAAGATTGCCAGCAGCTGCTTTTTGAACTATCGAAACAAAATTGGGATACTGTATGGCTGCTCTTACCTCATGTGTACATGCCAAACTGGACTCTGCTAGTACGATGGCAAAAAATCTTTTTTCCTTCCCTTTCTCCCTCGGTAATGTCACACCTCATCTCAAAGACAGCTGAAGAAAGGCAAGGGATTTTCTTAGTGCTCTGCCTACCTCCCTGTGTGGGTGGAACTAGTAAAGCATAAGCTGGCCTGGAATTTTATACTTTAATAGGAGGTTGAAAATGCTGGAAAAGACAGCATTTCAAAAGTACAGTTTTAGCAGCAACCTTCACTCGGTACTCACGCTCACACTCCTTTGTGGTGTGAAAGGAAAATAAACTTGAGACAAGGAAACTCACATCAGGTTGTACGGTGAGGTCATAGTATTTGAACTTGTGTCACGCCCCCAGAAGAGATACCACAATATTATTACAATCCTGTGAAAAGACCACAATGAACTACAACATTTAATGTAAAATATTTCAGTTGGTTCTGGTTCCGAGGTGCATTTATGGTGGGGAGTAATTTGGAATGTCACTTTGTGCTAATAGTTTGAGTGTGCCTAAATTTGAAATAAGACTACCTTCTTGACTTACACTATATATATGTGCTGACATGCCAAAGTAAGTTAGGGCTCCACATTTCCTAGAAATAAAATATTTTTCCATATATTTTTTTCTGTCGAAGACTCATGTATGCTGGCCTTTTTGGGGTGTCTGTCTTGTACTCTAGAAAGTTAGGAGACTAACAGGCAAGGACATCTTTTTCACATCCCCTAAAGTGGTCAGTTTGAAACGGGAATCTAATGGACCCTCTTTACAGAGACATAAATAAAGATTTTGTCACAAATATTAATGTAAACTTTTTTATAATTATTGAAAGTGATGTAACAGTCAATTTTGAAGCTATTTCTACTCATAGTACAGTAAGGTATTTTAGGACATTGAGGTGTTCCGTTTCTATATTTGATAGTCACTTTCCTAAATGAAAAATGCTAATAAGGGTGTAAATATAGTTCTGCTGAAAACCAGAGCATAAATATGTCTTTTAAATTAGAAAATGAAGGTATTTAGCAACCAGTAATCATCACAGATTAGCCATTAGTATGATGGCAACAGGGTCATATTCTCTCCTGTCTTTGCTTGTCCTACCAAGAGAATTAAATTCAAGCTTTGCCTCATAATTTCAACTCAGACCCCCCTCTGGGCATCAATCCCTGGCCAGCTTTATCAACAATAAGAACAGTCTGACAGTTTGAAGCTTGCATCTAAAAAACACACAGCCAGTAGAGCTTTTTTAAAACCATTGACTTTCAAAACAGCTCTGTCTCTTGCATACAATCTTGATAAGGGAACTTTCCAATGAGGAATTTGCTAGGTGGATGTTTGATAGCAAGTTTGTCTTTTCTAAGGAAAATTATGGTCATCTTCAGTTTATATCAGAATGCTATCATCTGAAACAAAATATGTAAGTGAATACTGAAAGTTTATTCTTTAGGAATAGTGCTGTGCTCAAGAAGATTTCTGGTGTGCTCCAAATATGTCATTCAAGACTGTGTTCACTGGTGGGCTAAAAAAGTAAACAGTTGTCTGTGGAAATTAAAAGCTACCGCTAGCTGATTTAGTCTGCTGATGTCATTTCTTTTCATCATTCTGCTAAATTACCTACAGTCTTTACTTTACCGTTCTCTCTAGTGGACTGAATTCATTTACCAGCTAGTAGGCAAAGTGAGAAACATGACCTACTGCCAAGAAGTGACCATTTATGTTGATGCTGTAATTGATCTGGAGTTTGTTAGACCCAGAGAAGCCACGGTAAAGTTCTCGAATTGACAGTTTTCCCTACATTTGAAGAGAATTTGTACATGTATCAGTGCTGGCTTCCTGAAAATTTTTGACTGCCAGTGAACTGATTCGAACAATGAAAAGTCAAATCATCATGCCTTCTTTCAACCACTCATTGCTCTCTTACAGACCACAAGAAGACCAAAGTTGTCAAATGAAGAATATTTGCCTTATGATTTACAACTTTACTGGATCCCTTTTTTCCTGTATGGAAATTTTCGTAAGTGGTTTGGCAAACGCCTTTAAAATAACTGTGGTATCTGGCAGAAGAAAGGCTGCAGAACTTGGGCCTGCTGTTTCCATTTTAGTTCAACAGTGAGACTCCTCTCAGTGATATGAACCAAGTACAGAATTCATAGTCCAAAGACATAAGTTATTAGAAACAAGTTGAGTAAAAAGGAGACATGTGGCTCAACCCACAGAAATTCATTAGACAATGGTTTTCTGAATGCCTGCTCCAAACAATTTGTCAAATCAACTGTTCATTATCATGCAGCCTAATACTGACTGCGTATATATATAAATTTACACATCAGTAGCTATAAAAGTGTTTATATTTATCACACAATACTGTTCATTAGACATAGTGGAGTATGTGAACACACATGTTAGCAATTTATACCCACAAAAATCATGCAGTTGTTCACATGGCAGAGGTCTGTGTATTATTAGGAGGAATCCAAATACACGCACTTACTTTATCACTTTTTGAAAGGGCAGACAAAGGTCATAAGTGACAACTTCCTGAGTTTTATTTTCTTTTAATTTCAACATATGTCACCAGAAAACATGCTCAGGCTCAAGGCTTTCAAGTGAAAGGCTAATTTCACTGCAATTTCTTATTCATTAATGCTTAAAATTGCCTATAGGAGGTGAAGTGACATTCTGTGGTTTGGATGCAATCACATGCTGCCCATATGGGACCGACTTGCGAAACACCCAGGTCCGACTTCAGCGCGAATATTTATGGACTGACGTCTCCCCTACCAGACAGTGGTGGCCCAAGGCTACGGTGATCCATTGACCCCAGAGCGTTTCCCCAGACACCCATCCCAACTGACTGTTTCAGGGAGAAGGCGTATAGGTTTGGCCGTGAGCAAGAAGTGAGGCAGGGTGGGCGCTGGACCTAGAAGCAGCACGAGAGGACTCATCACTGGTGGTGGCCTCTGCAAATAGCAACCAACCCCCAGCCTCCTCGGGGGATTTCTCTGAGACACAGGGCCACCCCAGAGCAGCGCGTTTCATACGCAAGAGCTAGTCCCGTGCCTAGAGGCACAGCCTCGCTGCAGCAAATATGCAGAACAGCAGGGAAGTTCATCCCCTGCCTTAATTCATCTCTCTCATGCGCTTACCTCAGGTCCGCCGAAAAGAGCGAGTGCAACTATACGGGGCGCACGGAAAGCCTCACGTTGATTTCGGAGTAAGAATCTCTAGTGTTTGGTAGGTAGCGATCCTTAGGGAGCTATACTTCTCTTTGGTTTTGCACGCTTAGTGGATTGATTTAGCTATGTAAAAATCATCTCTTGCCATATCCTATTGAGACAATTTGAAAGCACAATGGGTTGAGAGACAAGTGGACTTTTTTGTAAAGTGATGCAGAAGCAATTTACACTTGTGAGTTCAGTGTTGCAACATGCCAAAGAGCAGAGCCCTTTACTCAAGGAAACAAAAAAATCTTCGAGGTCGTCCCTGAGACACCGTGACAGAGGCACCGTGCTATGAGTCACGAGGGCATCACATTCAGGCAAACTGTCAGCGTTGGTAGAGGTCCTGCAACCTTTCTTGAAGAAAGGAATTTTGTACCATTTCCCATTGTGCTGAACAAGAATTTGCCTGGAAGCCTTGCTTGACAGATTGGCCCCTATTCCCACTATGATTTGTGCTACTGTGAAACGAGAGTGCCTAATGCATGGGCCGTAATATAATGACAAGCTAGCTTCAGTTAGTCTGAAAAACGATACACAGATGAAAGCACGGGCTCTGCTCCACCTTTCATGCTTTTCATATTTGCATTTGGAGCGTACACAGGCGGGACCCCAGACAGAACTGACAGACAATTAAAAGGCCACTCGATACAAGGAAGAATATCTGCATGACACATGACCTCTGCTAGCAGACAATATTGTAGGGCATAAAACAACGTCTTGCGATCAACCTGAAGTCTAAGAAGAATTATATTAAGCCCTGCCGAGAGGTTAACTTCTTTGCAGCGGGAGCTTTGTTCTGACTGTGTCTTTCTTATCAAAACTTTAGGATTCCTTTTTGCTGAGGGAACTTAATCTTTCAGATTTGGGTCAGGATGTATAACAAGTAACACGAAGAAGTAAACACTATAAAATTCTAGGGGGCAAGTAGGACACATTTTTTTAGAACTTAAAGGAAATCCTGTCTTATGTGAACTCTAAGAATGCAAGCATGGTCGATACAAATTGTCCTTTAAAAAGGCTGCTTAGAAAAGTAGTAAAATAAAAGATCCTTTTAGATTTTTATAGCTCCTAATGGAAAAAAAGTGACAATACGAGTATTTTAAGTGTGCTGTGTTGTGTGGGGATTTAACATGGAGAAATGGATCGTGGGAATGTTCTCATTTTCACCTGCTGATCTTGCCTTGTACGTTCTAGTGGAAATCCTACAGTATGTATCGTTACTGTTGTACGTGTAAAATTTGAGATTTTAAAAAGTCATTGTTACATAAAGAGGATGTTTATTTTGGCAAAATGAGAATCTTTGAAACAGTAAAATTATACAGTTCATTTCCACCAGATGTTGAATATCCTCTTTTTTTGAGAGCTGGGCTATGTACTGTACAGGAATATAGACAGATGCTGTGTGGCACTTTATTGTTGGATTGCTAGCATATTTATGTTGCATAAAGGGCATTGCAGAATAATGTTTGCAATGTTCTATGCCAAATGCATTCTGAAATATTTGCAGTATCATAGAACAGATGGAAATTAAAGTAGTGTTCAAGCTCAAATCTGTTTCCTTTGATAGTCTGCTGCAAGGATGGTTTTAAGCAAACTTTCAAAACAAACTTTCTAGGTATTTAAGATGTGTAAATATGAATATAGAAAATGCAGTGGAAAGTGATTAAACACATGGAAAATATTCTGGGTTTGATTTTTCTTGAACTGAACTAAAAGATAAAATTCTTGAAATGTTGTTAAGTCTTTCGTACCAAAGAGAAGAAAACATCTTGTATATCTGTGTCCATTGTATTTAATTTGAGTGATTTTTTTTTCCTCTTGAATCTGTTGTCCAAGCAGAAAATGGGACACTTGAATAATTGGCATGCTTCTGATGTTTGACGGCTTCCATAATCCCCATTTTGGATGCTGTAGGGCTACATTCAATTTATATGAGGATGAGTTGCTACAAAACTGTGAAGGGATAATTTTCCAGAGTTTCAGTTTATTTTGTTAATTTTTGTGGAATTTTTTGTTGTTCTTATTGTTCATTCATTTAATGGTTTAATTTGAATCTATGAAAAGCTTTGTTAAAAAAGCAAATAGGAAAAGAAAAATCCCCAAAGAAATGGATTGGTATTTTAATATTCAAATATGAAAGCATAACAATGGAAAAAAGATTTGTTTTCCAAATGCAACAGTTTTCAATTTGCAAAAGCAGTCGAATAAATTAATGCTGAATGAGAATTATTTCACACCTGTCAAAGATAATTTGCAACGTTTGCCCCCCCCCTCCTTTTCTGAGCATCTCCATTTGCATACTAGGTGCAGGTGGGCGATGTAAGTTAAACCAGGAAAGCAAAAGAGACAGAGAGAAAAGCAGCAATGAGAACAAGACCTATGTAATGTGAGCAGCTGTTAGGGGCAGGTTGGACCAGGAAACGTAAGCAGGAGACAGGCTTGAATTTGAGATGAGTGGCTGCTAAATTGTGTTTCACTGCCATGGTGCCTACAGGTTTGTACTTTTCCTTCTAGCAGCAATGAGCGTACCATCTTCTATTGCCTTTTATGAATTGGTGCTTATGGGAATCCACCTCCAAGGTATCTGCAAAGTATTTGAATTCAGTGCTAAAATTGGATAGGGTTGTTTACAATTCCTAGTTATTATTGATAGTTATTTCTTGTTAATCATCATTCAGTAATAGTGTGACCTTTCCAGCACAAAATTATTTGGTGAGCCTTGGGGAAACTGCTTCCAGAGATTATCTTTAAAATAAATGTTAGCAAAGGAGCTGGCAGTACCTCAGAGCATTTCTGGTATTTTATTTTAAGCATTTGGGATTGGGCTTTAGAAATCAAATTTATTAATCTAACTGTGACAATTCACGTTTCCTTCTGTGTCTTCAATCTACCTTCATTTCAGATAATAACGGAAGCTAGATTGCTGCTTTGGGAATGGCAGGAAAAGGCAATACTACTTAATGTTATTTTAAAACTCGAAGGCCAGAAGGTGGGAAGCAGGAACAAGCCTTTATATCAACAACTAAACTGTTCTGAAACGAGGAGAAAATATAATGAGGAGGCCTGGTGATTAAAAAAAGCAGGGAGCGCTTGTACCAGCAGCCTTATGTCTGGACTTCATGAAATGTACCTCTACATCATGATGAAATCATCACGGAAATTAGAAACATATAGGCATTTTTTATTAATTTAACCTTCACGCTTTCACTATTTTTAGTGTTAGGTCTTATGAGTGACCAGGATGACACTATATTTCCCTAATTTGCACCGAAGACTTCATTGTGAATGAATGACACAGAAATATTCGTTACGGTAGAATTTGCTTAAGAAAGGCAGCTCTATACAGCAAGCAACTCATTACGTAGAATTAGTAGAGAAGGTAATAAAAAAGAGAATTCATACTATTGTTAGCTTCCTTTCCCTACTGAGAAATATAAGATGGTAGTTCATATTACTGGCCCTTCCTTGGCCTAGAGTATTTCAAAATTTATCCAAAAGGAAATCTACGGGGGGTCATTAAGAGAGGTGAGCAAAACTAGGGGAAACATTAAGGCACTTTAAAGCTTCTATGGGAATTTTACTCAGTGAAATTACTTACATACATCTACCTGGAAATTCCTTAGGGAATTTTATCAACATTTCTTCTTCTTTTCCCCTTCAACTGAAATCAAGATCAATTCACAAAGCCTTCCACTACTTGACACAAGAAACAAATGTATTGACATGATTAGCGGTGTTTAGAACACCAGTTCTCAGAAGCAAGAGGGTCTACAGGCTGTAGCATTAGTCTGTCGAGCCATCAAGCCAGACCCTTTTTCTACCTTTCTGAGACAGAGAGACTCTTAAATTGAATAATTGTCATTTTCCAGCTTTCAGTGAGGCCAGAAATCACTAAAGATCTCATTTAAACTTTCCATTCTAGTTCTCAAGCAAATTTACAGCACAGGTCAGTCCTTTTGCAAGATTTCTGGAGGGAATTCTTCATCATAACAAATGTGGGTTTTTTTCCATTGTAGTTTAAACTATCTTCCATCAATTTTTCTTGTCATTTCACCCATCTTATTACGACCTTCATAGGATAAAAGAACAGTACCAACCATGCCTTTTCTCTGAGTATTGTGCTTCTCAGTATATTATGTAGTTAATATTGATTATAAATCACAGTAGAACTCAATGAATGCCTTCCTACTCCTGTACCTCTCCATGACAGCCATTTTCATGCTTTTATCCAGCTTGGAAATAGTACTATTTTTATATTTCTTCTACAGAAAGATTGTGAGTTCAGCTTAGTTTTACTTTTACCAATGTAACAAAACCAGAAATAACCCAGACAATCTATCAAAGCACAAGATTATGAAAAGTTATTTTCTTCTCATTAAAAAGAGATCAATAAATGCACATTAACCTAATTATCCTAACAATTGAGTTTAGCATGGTAATAGGATTTGACACAGGCTGTGGCGATGGATCACGTGCCTTTTCAATCATTTAGTTAAAGATTGAGTTACCTTAAATAATCCAGAAATAATATTTTTAAAAAGTTATGTATTAACTTAATATAAAATAGATTTTAAACATTAATGAATAAATTCTTAAGCTGTTATGTGAAGAAAATAGAAACTGGAAAAAAAATCTTGTTACAGAAAGCAAAGATAGTGATACATGAGGGAGAGCAAAAGAAATATATTAAAAGAACCTTATGTGTTTTTAATAACTTTTTTTGTATAAGTTTAGAGTTTACAGAAGGGAACATCGGGCAGGTCTGGAGGCTGACAGTGAGTTTGAAAAGAATGTGGCTGTGGCGAAGGCAGGCATATAGTCAACCTTCTCTTCCTGCCAAGCACCTGAATAAAAGTATCTCTTGGCATGACAGAATGGAGGATATTTGACATCCTTTTTTTTGCAATCTTGGCAAACACTACCAGGAAAGGTGTGCAGTTCCACCCAGAACCAAACACTGATTATAGGGCATTAAACACCACTTAGATGGTAATCTGAACTTTACCTCATTCGCTGAGATGAGACAGAGCTGAATCATAGTTTCTGAATAAAAACTTTTAATTTAACAAGACCATTTTCTGGAGTTACACTTGTTCTAGTTTTCATTCATTTTTAATGGTTTTGTTGGTATAGGAACCTCATTCCTTTGCACTGAAAAGAAATCAGGCTTCCTCCCCGACCTCTTCTTTTGTCTTTCCATTGACACTGCATAGCACAAAATAATTTTTGCTATTCTCATTCCAGTTTCAGATTTTAACTAAGGAAACACTGTACAGGTGCATGTAAAGACAAAATTATAATATCTGTGGCACAATCACTGTAGTTTGTTGGGGTTTTCTTAAGTGAAAGAAATTCTGAATAGATTCCTGAGTGTCAACAGTTGTCTTTTTCTTTAAATAAATAAGAAAAAGAAAAGGTGTGAAAGTGGTTCAATCTCGATTTCTGCAATGCAAGAAGACCTGAATTGCGCCTTAGGCTGCTAAAATTCTCCCTCCATCACTCCTCCCGCCTGTTAGGAGGCACTGTTTCTTCTCCAGTGCCACAATACGTTTTCATTGTCCTAATACAACTTCCCTCTCGCTCAGACACAGCGTCGGATGGCCTGAGCACGAGACCGCGTGCTTCATTACGAGACCAAGAGCGTGAGGTAAGAGTAATACAAAGTGTGTGTGTGACAATCAGACAGGAACATGACTACAAAATGAGAATAATCGGCAGCAGCAGCCTGCGGAAGGAGGCTGTACATAGCAGTTTTCATCTGAAGACCTCAAAGCCTTTGCCAAAACTAATTAATGAATTCTCACAGCAGTCCTGAGAGTTTATAAGCACCAGACATATGTGTTACAGAGGAAGGGCTGAGCTCCCAGGGCCACACTGCACTCTCAGGATGCCCTGAGGGCTGGTGGTGGGGCTCCCCAGGATCTGTCCCACCACCCCAGCCAGGTGGGACCTGTCCCACCATCATTCCAGCCAGGAGCAGGGCAACTGGGGCTCACGGGACTGGTACCAGCCCCGGAGACCGGACATGTCCCAAGGGATGAGGCAGCTCTTGGGGCTGATGCTCTTCCCACCCTCGGTGAGGACTTTGCAGGCTTCTTCTTGTGGCTTCAGTCCGCATGCCAAGTATGTATCAGAGGTGGGAAATTGCCCATGGATTTGGGTAACGATTACCCAAAGACACTTTGTATTTTGGGGAACGCCGCTGGTAGGCATTTCAACCACAACCCAGACTATCGTATCCTTTAAATTATATCCAGTTGTTTTTCAAGTACGTGTTTTAATAGAATTATTTACTTAATGTAAATGCTGTCCATGTAATCTATCCCTAGAAAAAAACCACCTTAGATTTTAAACAAATTTTCCTCTCATTCATTTATGCTATTACTTGAAAGAATCCTGCCAATATTTATTCTAAATATATTTAATAGCTACACTTATTTTCTTAGTTTTATTGAGAATAAACATAAGTGGAAAATCAAATATGAAATTGTCAAATAATATCATTTTTATTTTCCTCACTGTGTGTGGTATCATCATCATGTATGTTTTGTATGTATTACTTTATTCCTGGGCTCTCTTTCAAGTGAAACAGCAGAGACAAAACCTACATACAGCTCTAAGAACCGCTCATTCAAGGTAACACTGCTCATAGGCTGCACAACGGAACCTCTTTCATATTTGGCTCTATCAAACCTACCCAGTTTAATACCACAATTCACCAAACTTACTCTCCTATTTATGTCATAGGAGCTACAGGTGTGCCACATAAAGCACAGAAGATATCAGGCCAAGTGCTTGCAGCATGGATACAGCTGGTCCAGCCTGGGTGGGATTAGCTATGTACTACTTTGGGGTGGCTGGGGTTGCTGTCTGGGGTGATACCTTAAGTAGGAGGTTGTGTCTGATAAATATATATTTATCAGAATATATTTTCATGGGAAAATTTATGTGATTTTGAGTCACTATGATACCTACAGGGGCCTATATTTCCAGTCATGTTTATAAGTAAAACAGGAACTTTCCATGACCGAAATTGTCAGTTTATTGTCGTATTTATGGTGTGGTATTTATGGCATTTTCAAGTAGAATGTGCTTACAGCTTCAGATGACCCTCAGTATCACAGTGACAACATACACTAAAAGGCAGGACGGGCATATGGCTGAAAGCACAACTATTTGGGGCATTTCCAGATGCCTAATGGTCCTCCCAAGGGCTGAGCTGGCTATTGCTGTTTTAGGGCATATCAGGCAGGAGCAAGTTTACACCATCTCAAAGCTGAATGCAAGACCCCATCTATCAAGAACTTGCACTGACTCCTTTAGACACAGGGAAGATCCAGCAAAAACACAGCAGAGAGTGATGCAGATGGCGAGGTTGGGTTGGGTTGGGTAGGAAGATACTATAGGAGAGGGTTACATCAGCATATTCCTTGCAGGGTTGAAAGAAGGCTGAGAAGGCTTTTTGGGGGTACTGTGACTGTGTTTTCAACCACAGCTATGTTGAGAGAAGTGAGAGAGAACAGCAAGGGGCCCAGGCTGACACTGAGGTAAAGGAAAAGGGAGATGCTTGAAAAGTTTCCTCTGCATAGAGTCTACATTGCACAGCACTATTTGTTTCCATTAAACCAACATTTATTTCTTTGTGGGCTTTGCCTTTGCTAGTCTCATTGTATCAGTATCCCCAGAAAGCTTCCTTATTAATGAGATTGCCTGGTACAAAATGTCGCATCTAATAACGTTCTTTCTTTTTATCTGTGTGCGTAGGCAACAGGTCTCAGAAAGCTTCATCCTATGGAAGACACCTGATGATTATGCCCTCATCTGTAAAAGAAACAGGGTAGAAGAACAAAAGTGCTTCTCACCCTAACACGATATACCTTCTATTTGTCTCTCTCCAAAACGAGTTCAGGAGATCAGAAATTTAGAAGAGTTATCCACCAAAAATACCTGTTAAAGACAAAGGAGTGCCATACCTTCCTCTCGGAGTGCCTGTTTCCTCTCTGAGTATTTGCCTTATTCAGATAATTGAAACATAAATGTGAAAGTGAATGTATTGTGTTTGTATATCATATATGCCACACAAGTACAGTAAATTCAACAATATAAGGAAACTGAGTAAATGAAACTACTTCAGTGGGAACAATATAGTGCTTTTAGTGTCATTTGGGTTTTATTATTGTTCTATTTACTATATATGTGTGGTTTATTTGAAAAGTATCAAAACATTTCTTCTCAAACTATTAAATATTATCTGAAAGAATAATTTTTAATTTCTAATAATAGCAAAGGTCTCTTTCCTTCTATTTTTCTTTATCCTTATTGGAAAAGTTTACACTTTTTAATACTTCCATAGTTCAAGCTCTTCATATTATGTAGTATTTTCTGCCTCATTGAAAATATTTTCGTGTTAAGAATACTCTGGGAAATTATTAGGTTTCATTCTTAAATTTATATGAAGGACAAAATTTGTAACAACAATTTCTCAAAACTGACAACCTTAGGAATGTCACATTTAGTGTACATTATGTGGCAATGAAGTGTAACTGAATATTTTTTGGTAAAAAACTATAGGCTTTATTTTCTAATGATACTACTCTGGTGTCAACTTTAGAATGTATGTTAGATAAAGTAGCAGAAAAAATATATTAAAAAATGCAGACTGCTGGTTTATATTCTTTTCTCCTTTTCATTATAATTTATTAAGAATTCTGGATGTAAGAAAGAATTGCATGCCAATTTTATTTGCACTCCATGGAATTTGTTATGAATATATATATGGTACACTCTCTTAATATGTCATTATAGATATTTAACCTTTGGTAATTAATCTGTATGTATGATAAAGTATGTGCTCATTGACATGACCGAAACTGACTTCTCTGTTTATTCATTGATAGGTGGTGGTAGATGAAACAATATTTACTTTCTCTACAAGGAACAATGAAAATGTTTCCTTCAGGAAAAAGCCAGAAGTAAAGACAAAGTCCATATTATTGGTCTCTGCTCAACAATGGTTGCATTTTTCAGATTAATATGTACATAATGCCACAGAATGTGTCCTTTTTTCCTAATTAAAACACAGCAAGTTCAGACTATGTCCACCAAATTTAGATGTTGTCAAATTGTTAGTTTGTAAATTGGCATTCTTAGGAGGAAGGGAGGTGAAATATTCAATTAGATAGTGGATCAGCTCCTCAGCTGTTACAAAGCAGAATAATTTTCTATTAGTTCATATTCTCTGGAAGTCTGGCACAGTCATCTGAGTAGAAAAGGAGAAATATTTAAAATTCATTTTCGTATTTGGGGTAGGTTCAGTTTTGAAAGGTCAGATCTTCATACAGGTCAACATTTATGATGGTTCAGTGAGTCAGCAATGCTGTAGATGAAGAAGAACGGGTTGGCAGGCCTGATGGGATCAGAGTGGAGTCAAGGGCAGAACTGCATCCTCCAAAATTTACAGATGAGACATCTGGCTTAGTCATCTTGGTGAGTAAAAATGGATCTCTGTATTGGGCATAACTGGCAGGGTTTGGGTAGGTAGTAGGGGTGGTGTTGGTACTAGTCACAGCTGGCTTCACATGGCTCGGCAATGGATGGAGGCGGCCTATCAGATGTCAAAACTTTAACCTGTCTGAGGATCGCGTGGTGCCTCTGCTCAGACATATCTGAGTGACAGTAGTAGCTGTTAGGCACAGGAGACCCAGGAGGTGGAGACACCAAAGGAAGAACAAGAGGAGACAGGTGAGGATGCTTGTGAGGACACACAAAAAGGACGCGTGAGTGCAGACACAGGAGGACACACAAAAAGGGGCCACTTGAAGAGAAATGTGAAGAGATGCATTTGGAGAAACAAAATGGAGGAGTCACGTGGAAGGGGACATTGTGGGGAACATGCCTGGAGATGCGCTCTTGGGTTGAGGTGCTCCATGCCAGACGAGGGCCCTCTAAAAGGACTGTAGGTCGTGGAGGACCTGTGCTGGGGCAGGGACATCCCTGAGGGGACTGCAGCCTATGGAGGAGCCCAAGTTGAGAGTCCTTTGCCCACAACAATCTCCAGAGCGATGAGGGGCTATAAGGGAAATAATATGGAAATTTTCTCCCCTGTAGTAAAAGATGAACTGGCCTAATCTATCCACAACTATAATGATTTGGGAGTATTTTAGAAGTTCTTTAAAAACCTGTGTTGGTGAAGGAAGAGGTTAAGGTGTGCTGTGTGATATGTTCCAGTCTTCCAAGATTAGAAATAAGCAGTCTTCACTATTGCAACATAAAATATGTCTTTTCTTTCTCCATGGGATAAATGACAGTGATCAAGTGGCAAATATTACCTGTTCTGTGACAAAGTACATTCTCTGAGTGGAAAACTCTTGTGTTTGGGAATTTTTGAAAGAAAAATATTATCTGGCTGATGGATTGGTTTTAAAATATTGGCTAAGTGGTTGAGGCTATTGAAAGAAATCCCTGGGAGTAGAGTTCAGGCAAAGCCTTACTGCTTATGGTTCTGGTGAAGTTTTGCTGAATGCTGAAATTTTGTTTCTTTGTTTTGAAATAGCGAATGCCTCATTGCTCTTCTTAAGTGTGGACTGTGTCAATAATAAAAAAGTGAGTGCTTTGGGGATGGAAAATTTTTCTAGCCAAAATATACAATACCTTAGTTGTGCTTCTCTAAAGAGAGGCAATTGAAAAAAAATCTCAAATGTTAAAGATATGGGAGAAGTTATGGATTTGTTTCATAAACCACATCTTCAGTTAACAAATATGCTTTTCTCATGTTATTAATTTTTTTTTCTAGCTTGATTAAACCAAGATAACATTCTCTCAGTGAATGTTTTTAACAATCAGATTTTTGATAACTGAATCAAGATGTAGAGTTACATTTACTATAGACACCCCTTCCCCCTCTTTTTTTCCTTAGGAAACTTGATTTTCTAGTGCTTCTAACTAGAAATTAAAAATAAGAGAAATGACAGCTATGGAACAGTTGTTCCACTGTTATACAGGTGCTAAGGTCAAGAATAATCTTTAGATGCTTGTTTTCTGTAGGGCCACTGCAGATTTGGAGCATTACAGAGATCTAATCTCAGTCTCTTTCAACATTCAAATCCTAGGAACCGTTCCTTTCAGTGACATTTATGTTTGACTTCCTTCCTAGATAGATGCCAGTAGCATCTCTTACAGTTTATTATCATCATTACTTGTATAGAAGTGGTCTGAAAGTTGTAAGAATTAGCATATCCAAAAAGGGATATATTTAGCTGAACATAGTTGACTGTAAATTTTGTATGATGTAAAGGAGGATATAGTGTACCTGTCACAATCTGCTTATGAAGATGCATTCAGTTTCGTGTTCAGTTTTAGGCCCCTCACTACAGGACAGACATTGAGGTGGTGGAGCGTGTCCAGAGAGGGGCAACCAAGCTGGTGAGGGGCCTGGAGCACAAGTCTGATGAGGAGCGGCTGAGGGAACTGGGGCTGTTTAGCCTGGAGAAAAGGAGGCTGAGGGGAGACCTGATCGCTCTCTACAACTACCTGAAAGGGGGTTGTGGTGAGGTGGGTGCTGGTCTCTTCTGTCAGGTGGCTGGAGACAGGACGAGAGGCCTCAAGTTGCAGCAGAGGAGGTTTAGGTTGGATATTAGGAGAAAATTCTTTACTGAAAGGTTGTCAGACGTTGGAACAGGCTGCCCAGGGAAGTGGTTGAGCCACCATCCCTAGAGGTATTTAAAAGATGCTTAGGTGTGGCACTTAGGGACATGGTTTGGTGGTGGACTTGGTAGTGTTAGGTTAATGTTTGGACTCAATGATCTTAAAGGTCTTTTCCAACATAAACAATTCTATGATTCTGTGATTCTATGTGTAAATGTAAGTGTATTTATGCATTGTGTAGTATAAACAAGAGAAGCAATTAATGAAACTAAACCACATAATTTTAAATAAAAATTCTCATGCTTCATATCAAATAAGAAATAAAATATCGTAAAATAAAGACTTGGGTAATTACTTTTTCTGTAGAGAATAGACTACCTCTTAATCTATTAATTCCATCAGTAATTGTCCCAATTTCAATTTTTTTCATGCTCTAAGTTTTTTTTCCTTCCTGACTTGCTTTTCTCCTGAATTGCTTACCTCCTCAGTACGTGGCAGATTTGTGACATCAAACACAAGACACCTTCAACACTGCAATAGACAGTTTTCTGTGTTTGCTGCATGGGGAACACAGAGTCATTTCTGGACAGAACATGGACTTTATCCCTATGGTTGGTGAAATCACCCAGGAAAATGAAAGTTTCACTGTAAATCTTCACAAGAACAGATTGACGACAAATCCATACCCCTATTAACTCTGCTCATGACCAATTAAAAAATGCTAGGATCCGACCTTCAGAGGTACCAAATATGTGCAGCTTCATCAGTCTTTTCAGTAATACTGAAATATTGTGCAAAGCAACTTTTTAAAATAAATAGTTCTGATGAATGCTTGGGCTTTCTTCAGGAAACTGCTGATTAATTATGATACAGGTAGTTTATTAATTTTGCCTCTCTAGAGGCAAATGGAAAATGTAATTGTCGTGCACAGCCTGTGTTCTGACCATACGAAAGTTTAAATCTTTCTCTCACAGAGACCCTCAGACAAAATTGTTCTTATTTGCAGCTGCCATTTATACACAGTATTTGCAAACAAAGGCAAACAAAGCACTGTATGTTTTCAAACTACTATGTTACAAGTGTTGCAGTAACAGGATATATAGTAAAACTCTTCAGGGTACTTATTAAGTTCTCCTGAAAATTGTTATTAGAAGGATTTGATACTAAAGGATGTCTATAGGCCTCCTTGAAGTCTATAGTTTACAAGGGCAACGGAATTCTGACCATAGTCTGTGGGCTGTAGGCAGTGGCATTAAAACACTGCTTACTTCTCTCACAGGGCCAACGTGAATGTAGAATCACTGACTAATATTTGCAAAACACTTTGAGATCCTTACATAAAAGGAACATAGCAGTTCAAAGTATTTATTTTCGCCAGTAGGGAATATTTGTGACTTTGGTTTCAGTGTCCACATCTTTTAGGCTCCCATATGTTTCCAGAACTCAATTAGATCCCAGTAGGTATTTCCTGAGAAAATCTGTTAAATGAGTAGAAAAAAAATTAAAATAAACTTGGTTACTTGTATATAAACCAGGGCTTTCTATCTGTGGCAATGATACTATACTGTAACTGTGGTGTCATAAGCACTAATGGAGAAAAAAAGCTGGAGTACAGATTGTCAAGTAATCTTTAGAAACCAATTAAGTGAAGTTTGTCAAACCAAAGCGGCCCTAACCTACAGGGAGAGCTAATAGTTTTATTTCAAAGACAAAGTTACAGCTTAGCTAGGGCCTCTGCAACCCATCTAGTTCTTGTTGAAATAACCTACTTATAAAATGCCAGGATTGTTTTGTTTCTCTTTCTAGTTTTGTTTCACTAATATTTTATTTTAGTTAAAATTTTGCTTGGCTAACATGACAATGTGTGTGTGTTTAATTTCTCCAGCACTGTAGATATAAACTTTCTCCCAGCTAATATCACAAAATGTAACAAGGAGTTAAGTTGGAGTCGCAAAGTCTGCAGTTCGTAACTTGACATCCTGTCTTTGCAGAGTCCACTCTGCAGCTGACACAAAGCTCTATTTAATGTGCTGCCAATCACTCCCAGTCAAGTACAGTACCGTAAATCCTCGAGTACTCTTTCAAAATGATTTTGTTTATATCTCTTCCCATTTAATCTGGTTTTCTCTTGCCATAGAGTGATGTGTAAATCCAAGCAAAATTGCCAGTCTTGGCTCCAGGAAAAAAGTTATCCTTTAAATTGCTTTCATCATCTCTCATGCACTTCTTCTAGGAAGAAACCAGCTTGCTACAGTATAAGAGAGCGGCTCTGAAGTCTCTATGTAAGCTTCAAATAATCAGAAATGTACTGTTAAATATCTATTACTAGTGCAGATTTGAAGGACTGAGATTCACAGATAGTTACAGAAGAGTTGAGCTACAGTTAATAGTATCAGTAACTCAGTTGTATTTGATTATTCATCTGATACCCTAGCTGAACTTTTTCTTACACCTCCTCGATTGTCCCTTACTTGTTCAGCTTTGCTGATACCCACATGGGCTGTTCACTTGATTCAGTCTTCATCGAGCCCAGCTCTCCTGGTTCCTCTTCCACCATTTTGTGACCCACTCCTACCATCTCTGGCTGATTTTCTTTTTCTCAGCCTCTCTTCTACAACTGTTCTGTGCCTTCTTACAATGTCTAGGCTTCCTTAGCTCTGCCTTCTGTTCCTGTTGTTTTTTTTTTCCCTAATGATTTCAACAAGGTTTTTCTGCACTTTATGCTTTTTCTTCTTTCTGCAGGTCTGTCCCATCATCACCAGCTGTAGTCTCTACATCCTGGGCTCCTGCTCTCAGCAAGAAGCAAATGTCTGCAATTATCACAGCTATGCTGAATTCCTTCACCTTGTATTTGATCTGCTCCTCAGGTCTGTATTCATCCCACTTGAAGAAATCTTATCCAGGTTAACTGGACTCTCCATGGACGAACTGAGCTGCCATGGTGCCATTCTTCAAACCGTTTCATTCCTTCTGCTTCCACTTTTTTCCTCACAGCATCCCAGGAATATCTCCTTTCTCTCTCCCACTGGTTCCAATACATCCACTCCAACCTTCTCCCTCTTTCCTGATGGCATTTTACAATGCGGAACCACATAGTGCATTATTGTTCAGCAAAAACAGTACTTTTCAGCAAAATGGTTCATTTTTTCCTGTCACGGGAAAAAGTCTGCTTGAGTCTGCTTTATTCTACAAACTTTGACCTTCTTTTTATCAGTATTAATTCCTAATCACATTCTATACTTTTCCAACCCACTTCTGTATCTTCCATGCAATTGAAATTACTCTCATCTAATTCCCTAAATACCTTCTCAAGTCCAAAACTCTGCAACAGTACATATTCACTGATTTATTGTCTTATCTTGGCAGAGCTAGCTCATTTTCTTCTTGTGAGTGGGCTTCTCTTGATTTCATCTTTATTCTGGTTTTCATCTTTCCTTTTCGATTTGTCTTCCACTCCTGGACTAAATAGTCTTTATCACCTCCTACAGCTTTCTGAGGGTGCCACAAAGCTCAACTTGTTTCCTTTTCAAGTAGCAGTAATGGTAGTTGGGGCAAGGACCTGCCCCTCTCTGTGATAAGGGTTGCTCTTCGTGTCTCTCTGTCCCAGGAGTTTGATTTTCCTGTGGGTTGCAGCCCAGTGAGGAAGGGCAATAATGGAGAAACATCAGACATGGGAGCTGATCTGGATGCCAACATTCCTTCTTATACTACTGTTCTGATCTGCAGACTCTTAATCATCTGGCTCAACAAAATAGTGGCCTACCTCTCAGGAAACCTTGTCGTTTACCACCTGCCAGCTCCAGGTCAACCTGCCTGGGGATGAAATGATAAACTTTTGCTTCCTTCTACAATCATCCTCAAACTTTTTCACAAAACTTTTTTTCCTCCCCTGCAGCGGGGAAGAGCTGTGCTTACACTGTGGGAGAAGCGCACTCAGAGATACACACTGCAGTTAATGCTGGATTGCACGATGAGACAAAATCCTAAGGAGTCTTCTGGTAACCCTCATGAACACTGCGATAAAGACCTTTTCCCCATAGATACCTCCTCATCTATACACCCAAGAATCCTTAAAAAAATTCTAGTCAGAAATGGGGAAGGGAAGAATCAAGACACACAAAGGTTCATATGTAGGACCAGGAGTGTGAAGCGCACAGTGGAGTTCCTCCACCCTCTATAATGGACACAAGAGATGTCATTATGATGGCCACGATTTCCATCTCTATTATTATCTTCAATTTGGTCATGCCTCTAGATATTGTGAAAATTATGTCTATGTCTAGCTGATTCTCTGTGATACAGTATTTCCTGTGCATTCATAATTCTTAAGTCCTTTCTGTCGGTTGAATGTTGCATACATCCACTACTCCAGCATCTTTTTTTTCTGTTTCTGAGAAATGTCATCAGCTGACATCCACCCAGAATGCACCAGAATGATAATTCTTCCAACTTGTCTTTTTTGTCCTGTATCATCTTTCTGTGAATAGTTCTACTACTTCCATCATACAACAAATGTCAATTTGGTAATTATATTCGACAGCAGATGATTGTTTGCATATTCAAACTTTACCACTACTACTTTTATAATTTCTTGTGAATTTACTGACATTCAACTCTTGTCTTAATTGGACAAGTCCTCACCAGCCACTTTTAAGATTTAAAAAGAATTATGCTCGTGCTCTTTACTAAGCTAGTCTTCATAATCCTCTGTAAAGCAGTTCAATACCCCTATATTGTCAAAAGAAATCAGTATCTTTTGATTTCTCAAAAAATTATATTTTGCCAGAATGCCTATGGAGGACTTACTAATGCATCTATGTTGTCTCATTATTTTCTTATGAAATGTCAACTGTGTGTTTCCACCCATTCTCTTGTACTGTAGTAGGTGCACAAATTCTCTGGCATATGAACTGTCTTTTTGGTTTACGTTTTAAAATGTCTGACTATGGGATTGTGGGAAATGGATAGCACACAGGTATAACCATATTGATGGCAACAGCTAAAGCACTAACAATGTCACCTCCGACCTGGTGATTTCAGAATTGGTTCTAGATTATGCTGCTAATTTTGCTGCTGATACATAAGAACTGAATAAGACTTGCTGAACACACATATAAACAGAAATAGTATTTTTGCATCTGGAATCTGTACCTTGGATGTTTCTGTAGTAAGTCAGAATCTGATGAGTGTATTTTTGTCCACGAGGCAAGTGGTAGCATTGGTGCTGAAGTGATAGACTCTTGATTGGCAGTGAAAATGTCAGCAAATTTTCCATTTCCAGGTGCTTTCATGACATACAGCTAAATGAAGCTTATCTATAGTGATTAGCCAAATTTGGATGACTAACAGCAAGAAGATGAATGATACATTGGATTTGATTAGTATAAAAATAGCTTAGGGACCATCATGCTATGCAGCATTCCTTCAGTGACGTGATTGTACCTGATTGTACCACTTCTGATGGGTTGCATGGGGGCGCTAGGGGAGTGGAAGAATAATGTATTCTTTTTGGGTCAGGTGAAAAGAGAGGATTTATCTTTGAAATTACCCAAAACTCATTCATAATTTAGTTTAAGATATTACTCTTAAAATGTTGCCATTCGCAGTGGGAAATCCATCTAATTAGACAGTGTACCCACCAAAAAATTGTATTAACATTTGGTATGCAAATAAAATAATCATAATAATACTTAGACTTTCACCGGCTATTATAAGAATGTTTAAAATTAGCACAATAAGCATAAATAAATAAATATCAAATGGAAAATTATCATAGGTCTGCAATGCTCATTTTTTTTTCTAATTTTGGCTAGACAAAAATTAAAGTATTATGTGAAGGTTTTTTAATATAAGAAAATTTTTAGTGAAATATTGTTACATGGCTCAGCTGAATAGAGAATCCAGTATGGTGTCTGAATACACATTTGCAATAGCTTTTTAGCAGTTTAAAGGTACATCAGAGTATTACTGGCTTACTAGTCATTACTCTGTGTCATTCAGTGGTTGGAGTAACATTTACTGCTGATGCTGTAAATGCTCACACATCTCCAGCTCTGTTCTAAATCAACTGTGTTTGCCTGAACTACAGGTCATCAAGAAAAATATATCTGTTTGATACTACAGGCACAGAGATTCAGGCTTTTCTTAATCTTTTTATACATATATAATATTTATATATTTAGTGAATATTTTTTATTTAGAAGGAGAGGGAGGGTAGGATCTCTAAGATAGGATGCAATTAATTGATCTCACCTCCTTTTAGTACAACTTTATGGTATTTTCAAGACACTTTTCAAGACAAGCGATTTGGTTTTTATGTGGTTTACCCACCGCCTGGCTCTCAAGCGTTCATGAAGTCCTGAAGAAAACAAAAACTTTTGCCCAAAAACATTATGGGGAGCAGTTTTCTTCACTGCTGGATTCATACATTACGTGAAAATTACCCTTGTATTTCTATGCTTGTTGTCAAATTTGAATAATCATTCTTCTACTCGTCTCTATATAGCTGCTAAGGATGTGCACAAGGGTCGATCAACACTGGAGGGCATTTCATAGCTTATAGAATGTAGTAGATGAAAAAGTAAAAAGATGTGTTATCTGTAATGAAAGACATCGTAGTGCTCCATTCTTCAGATTTCATTGTCATTAAAATTTTTCCACTAATTTCAAAATGCAAGAAAAAATTGTAGCTGGGACACTGAGGGGTTTTTTTCTGATACTGATTCTTCCTATGTTTTACCACTGGTTGTATGAGTACCTGGAGATGATAATTTTATCTTTATTGTAATGTGGTAATTCCAGAATGCTACATTACTCTTAATCTTGTTTCCAGAAAAGATAAAAAATCAAAATACCTCAAGAACACTAAACTTCATGAACCACAAGAAAATTAATTCAGGAAGGAGAAGGATCCAGTTCTCACCTTCATTCTTTGTCATTTTCATTGGACTGGATTTCTCTTCATCCATTTATTCCCATCTACAGCTAAGAGTTACAGAATGCTTCTGCTAGCAAATAATTTTGGTTCCAACAACAATTTTGGACAGCAAAAGCAATTGCAGTTAAGTTGAAGAGACATGCTTCTGACCACTTTACAACTGAAATAGAAGATTTCAGAAGTAGACTGATCTAGTCAGATTTAGAGGTCAGTAGTCTAAAGGGTCAAGGTAATTGTTTTCCAGGTGGCAGAGAAATGTCATCCAGTCTCTAGTTAGATGCAGTATCTAGCAGTAGTAATAATTCTACTAGCTCTTCCTCTCCTCTTCTTTCCCTTTTCTTTGTCCCAAATTTAATTACAGTTGTTCAGTGACAATAATGAACAATGTTCACGGATGAGTCAATGGTAAGTTAATTTTTTGTGCCTTACAAATTTAGTAGTTTTGAACCATAACATTCTTAAAAAGGGAGAGAATCTCTGTGTTCCAGTGAGATATGAAGTAATTGCTTGTAGCACATCCCCAGATACTGAACTTCAAATTATGACATTTTTCTACTTAGAGAGATTTACTTGACACTCTTTTGGACTGGGAGAGAGAGAGAAAGAGGGGTGCATTGCCATACCAAACTCATCACAATAAAACATGCATTTTATTTCCCATGGTACCATCACATATTATAAATTTAATACATAACTTTGGAGTTTCTCATAGATTCCATATAAATTTGCTTAGGAAATTATTAATTCAGTGAATGCCTCCTTTGTTCTCTTCATCAGTGTTCTCCAAAATACCTTTTTCCAGACTGATATATTTTGCGGAGGTGTCCTATTTTGGT
The DNA here is from genome assembly GCF_929443795.1 of Astur gentilis. NCBI lineage: Eukaryota > Metazoa > Chordata > Aves > Accipitriformes > Accipitridae > Astur > Astur gentilis. The sequence goes on along the minus strand of NC_064906.1, from coordinate 14,457,095 downwards.
GATTTTTGTTGCATTTTGATTTTAAGCCTTTTATATTTTTTCAGTGTATGTTGTTGTGTGCAAAATTATATCCATTTAACAATGTATAATTACAATATGACAAAAAAGAGTACAGAGTATATATAAAAGCATATACTTTTTTTAATTAGAGAACATTTTAAGCTTCTTCAAATATAGGGAAACATGCTAGTATCACATATATATTTTATAGAATTTATTTATTCTTCCATAAGGGATCAGTGAATCATTTTTATGTACTTCAGAAACATATAGTAGGAAAAGGACCTCAAAAAGAGTGCATTTTTAACAATTTAAAATAAAAGACTTTGCTTGTCCAGCTCTTCATGTGAACCCAAATTAGCATTCTGTGTTCATCTTGAGCTTGGATAGATTTGAAGCCTTTCATGTCTAAAACCGCATGATCAAGGGCAAAATCTTTTGCTAGCACTGGAATCTGGAGGGGGAAACAAGACACGCACACATGGCTTTATCACTGTGTGTTTTACTGCAGAGACCATGAAAAAAACCTCCATTGTGTTTTATTTAATTAAAGCACACTGCCCCCTTTTGAATTTCTTTTTAACAAAAAATAAATCCTTCCTCATTAAAGATGTAGAGACCTACAGTATATAGTCTCTTTCCACAATGCTAGCTTTAACTATACTTTAAACAGCTTACAAATGATAAATCTTATATAAAATAATTTGATAGTCCCATCATTAATTCAATTGCAGAAACCTTGTCTGGGTAAGAATCATGTCTGAATATCCTCCCTCATGAAATACTATCTCCTGATTAGCTTGAATTTTCACTAGCAGGCAATGTATGTGGGAATTACGGTGCAAGAAAATTGCATCTTTTTTCAGTTTCATCTAGTGCTTCCCATTTTTTTAAGTTATTCACTGAAATTTGGTATGAAGATAAAAGAATTATCTACTTTATTAAATACATCCATTCCAGTTGATTGTCTACCAAAAACTGCACACAGATTTGGCCTGATGTTAAACACATTTGATCATGAGCACTTTTAAAGTTAAATTTGAACTTATAAATCACTGTGCCTCTAAGTCAGGTGAAACAGGAAAACTAAAAATGAAGATGATAGTAGAAAGAATGACAAATGTAGTGGAGAACTGGAGAGAGGGAAAATCAATATGGAGAGAACAGAGATGAGAGTGAAGGAAGAGAGTGCAAACTCACTATTTATGTACATCGTGGAAAGCAACTTCTAAAGTCTATGAGTAGTTCTGTACACATACACATCTGAAAGAAATAAGGTCCTTCCATCTTAATATGTACCAGTAAAAGGTTTATCTTTATGTAAAACCCAAACTAACCAAAACCAATGATAAAAAGCAATCTGAAACATTCATACGTAAAGTTGCATAGGCAACTCAGAATTACATTAGAAGGAAAAAAAGAGCAGCAACTTAAACATAATTTTGAGAATGCAAAACATTCAGAAGTTTCAGGAGATAAAATTTGGTAACATTTTACTTCAGAGAAATGATTTTTAGCAATTATACCAAAATTTGTCAAGACTTAATAATTCCTGATTTTTCTGCTAGTATATGTCAAGTATTGAAGAAAAACTATGTCAAAATTTCAAGGACTTTTTGAGCAAATATTGAAAATAATTTCTTACTTGAAAAAAGTTACTTGGAGCTTAACCTTTCATTTTGATCTTTTTCACATTACTTGTCAAGTGACCACAGTTGAGTTATGTAGTTACGTTTGCAGAAAGCTAATTATAGCATGAGTGCTTGACAGAATTGGAAAAACTCATTTTATTGCTTTCTGCAGGCAATAAAACAGAAACTTATTCATAACAGTTTTAATCCTCCCAAACAGAAACAGCTTTACATGTCCAATAAGACTAATTCTGAATATGCAATATCACTCAGATTTTAAATAAGACAATTAATTTCAAAAGAATAAGAATTTTAAATAATAAATGTACATGAACTGAAATACGCGTTTAGAAAAATATTTCGTATGAATTATTCACTAAGAATAGGATCCACAAAGCTGCTTAGAAAGTTTGCAGGGGTCTGAGTGTTTCAAGACAAATCTACAGACCCCGTCTAACCCCCTGGTAGTGTCAGCATCTACAGACACTGTGTCTTCTCCTCTACCACAGCCTTTGACTATAGCTGTGCCTCCCTAAGTCATGCTCTGAGTGAGGCGTAGGGATTTTGTGCTGCATGCTTCATTAATCTGCTGAACTTCACAACACCCATGAACTTTACAGGCGACATTTTTTATGAAAGCTATTTCATTGTTCTGCCCTGGTCGTTTTACCTTCTGACCATCATATTTCAGGAAGATCTGTGTCTGGAGAGGGCACCTGTGTTCCTACGTGGAGTTCCACCGGCTTCAGTGGAGATGGAAACAAGCTCAGGGTCACCATTGGTCTAATTACAGGTGCATTATAAATAGGAATAAACGTTTAAATGGGATAATTTGCGGAACTCATGCTCTCAGAAAGATTTCCTCCCTCCCTTTCTCCAGTCATACGAGCTGTACAACTATCTCATAATCTGATGAGGAAAATACTTTTAAAAAACAAGCAAACATTAATGAATTGCTACATTTTGGGTCTTGGAAAGAAACCAAAGTTTGGATAGGCCAACAGGTATCGTGAGAGATCTGGATGTGGATTTAGCTGCACTTTCCACCTTTACTTTTTCTCTTTTGAAATTAATAATATAGCCTAATTTTTCACACGTATATCTGCACAGGTTAATTTCTTTACAGTTTTCCATTGCTTGCGGCTGTGCATTTTTATGATAGTCACCACTTGTAAAGAAGATATTTATATGAGAAGAATTGTAATATTACATATAAAGGCTGCGATATTGCAAGACCTTGCCAAGCGTACACAGCAGCTGATGGAAAACTGTTGCTCTTTGGGGGCATGTCTAAGTGGAGACTAACCAGGAGGAAAAGCATGAGTAAGCATTGCTCGTTCTTTAGCACTGGGTGGAAGTAAGCCTTGAAATATTTGCATTGTTTAATTCTGTAAAGTGCTGGCTAGAAAAAGAGCAGCATAGATACTGGCAATGGTAATGCTTGAGAAGCTGTGAGCTTAGGTGCAAACCTCATCCCAAGGCCAGTAGGATCCTTCATAAATCTCACTTCCACAAAACAGAAAGAAACTGGCAGATGTCCAGGATTACTCTAACACAGGACGGGATTCACCTCCACTCCTCTCTTCGTTACTTTCTATCCAGCTCTTAGAGGTGCGTGGCTCCGTATATGGCATTGTAAAGGTGAAATACAGATAAGCATACCAAGTTTAGGTTTGTTAATTTATTATGCTCGGTTTAGCCCGTTCCTTGGTAGCCACTGCAAGAAGATGAGAGAGGGTAGACTGCTTTGTTGATTACTGCCACGCTTCTACCTGGTTAAGCGGGCCACATTTCTTATTTCACAGTTTGAGCATCTTTTCTTTTAGTTCATCTGCCAAGATCCTAGTGATGAACCATCTTTGAATGAAAGCTGTATCAGATCAAGACTGACACTTCTATATTTTTGTCTTTGGAGTCTTGCCCTCATTTCTCACATTTGATACATATACATGATTTTTTGGCTCACCGCATCCATGCCCATCTGTTGCAGTGGCATTCTGCCCAGCATTCACAACTTGGTCAGATTGTTCAGTATGATATAGCTGGTGATAATTCTAGGGAACAGTCTTCCAAACACTGGAATTCCTCCCTCTGGAAGACAAACTGAAGAATCAGTATCGCATGGCTCATTACAACTGGTTGCACCCATCAGCTTTAGTGTGCCACAGAACAACTAAAGACAGGAGAAAAGGAGATGCAGGCACCTTGAGCACTGTGACAGTGAAAGAAAAGACCCTTTACTTGTAGAAGAGTTCCTGCGATCCTCATGAAGGCTCTTCTTTTCCTATAACAGGAGAGTAATGTCTGCAGACCTCGTTTGTGAACCACATACATATGAAGCGCAACTGTCGCCTCCGCATTACACTTCACCATAAAGGTCATTTCCAACACAAGGCCCTCTGCTGTCTTTACAGGTTGTGATGTTTGCAGTTCCACTTTGCCAGCAACAACACATTTTATTTAAACGAATAATAATTTCGCTTATGTGATAACTGGGGTTAATCCTCACCTGCAAGAGATGAACACAATCATACAAAATTAGTAGAGCTATAGGTTATTTATACCAGTTAACGTTAAATGCCTTTGTATAAGGCTTTTAAAAATGTTGGGATGATAGCATTTGTCTCATTGGCAAAACTAAACACCAGCTTGAACTTTAAGGCAATTGCAGAGATATTTAAGAAGGAAGAGGTTTGTTTTTTTTTTTTTATTGCATTGAACACTCAGCTGAAAAGCATACTGAGAATAATAGCCCTCATTGTTTTTATTTTATATAGTTTCCTTGTTAGTATTTTTCAAATTTCTATGTTCATGTTACTACAGACATCTGTAAGAACAACACAGGACTGCACTGATTTATAGAATCATTGATTATAGGGAAAGAAGGAACTATTATGACTGCCTAACCTGAGCTCTTGTGTAATACAAGACTAAATCATTCCTGTTTCGAGACACTGCTTGAAGTTTCACTTGAAGTACCTCCTGCCCTTTCAGTTTATAAAACCTAGGAAATACTAAAAGATCTAGTTTTCTGTGGCAGAGTTATGTATTGACACATGAAAAAGGGGAAAATAAACTTCTGAGAGCTCCTACACAGTAAAGGAAGACAGAAATAAAGCAATTGTAAAAAAATCACACAAGTTAAAATGACATGCAAAACCACAATACTTACACAGGGTTGTAAGTGGAGCAGAGTTTGTTCTTGCAAAAGCAGTTGTAATACACACATGCAGAAGGCCCCTTGCTCCAGTAATTAAGAAAGGTGGAACAGGAATTCAAAATTTTGCAGGATAAATACATAGACCTTCCAACTCCCTGCCTAAAATACAGGAGAACATTATATCTGCATAAGGGATTTAAACTTCCTGTGACTGAATTGATAGAGCAATATTATTTAAATACGGCAGCAAATAAATATTTTTGTATCTGATACATACCTGTATGAGGTTTTTTAATAATACTAACATGAATTACTTAGATATTATGATAGAACAAGTACAGTCTGCCAAAAAAATTAGCAAGGGAGAAGTGTTTTATCTTAATTTAAAAAAATATATAATAATTTTGTCTAGGTGAAACTAGCTCCTTGAGAAAAATGTTTGTCATCAGAAAACAAATAGGTTTACAGGTCGTGCTGAGATTCATAAAATGAACAGCAAAGTACTATGTTTAAAGTAAAGGGAAGTCCCAGTGTATGAGGTGACCAGACATAGTAATTCAGTAGATTTGACTTTGCGAAGAGAAGGTAACCCCCACAGACTATGATAGTGAACTCTTAACAGACATGTAAAGCATAATGGAGTGAAAAAGATCTCTTTCTCATTCTAGAAACGATGTAGGGATAAAATGATTGCAGGTGATGATAAAACTCTTTGCATCTGCACCAGTGTCCATTTTCTCTTTCTTTCATGCTGAGAGTGCATTATCCTGTTCAGGGCCAATGTTTGCAATTTAGACGGATTTGTTGAATGAAAGGAAGGTAATCTTTACATCATAAATAAGTTTGGTTGTTTTTTCATTGTTGTTGTTGAACCATTTCTTCTGCTTCTAAATTAATTTTATCTCTAATCATTAGCATTGTGTTGGTGTTTCAAGTTGTTGGTGCTTCTGGTAAGAAGACTAGGACAGCCAAAAAGATGTAGTAGTAAGAGGAAAATAGGTTAAAGACCTCATCTTGATCAAATGGCATCGACAAAGCTGTTCTTACCCAGCAGGCCAGAAAATCCTCAGAGGTGGGAAGCAAATCATGGAATCCTCTTGTTAAGACAGATGAATAAATAAGTTTATTTATTTCCCAAGTTTTGCCGTCAGTGATGCCCATTCATCCTAGGCAGAATTTGTCCTCATAATGAAAGATTTTATGCAAAACACTCAAAGTTATTCAAAATTTTGTGCGCTTGGTCAAAATCACATTCTGTTTTAATGCTTCATTATAATTTATCATTCTAGATATACTACTCCCTGAAAACAACCAGAAAAAAAGGAAAAAGTAGGGATTTTAAGAGTGGTTTTTGTATTTTGGACAGGCACAATTCACATGCACTCCTTCAACAAACTACCTGTTTAACGGATTTTTAAAAATGGCATATATATAATACAAGTGAAAGGATATTGGAGCATGTTCTATCACTGGACAGTGGCCAGCTCTGGGTCACATACTTTTTCCCTCTTACAATTCATTGTTTTATGCATTATCTTTTTCTTTTTAAAAAAACAACAACATTTAAAGTAACGTATTTTAAACATTCACAGCAAAGTTCTTTTTGTAGGGAAGAATTGCACCTTGATAAGAATTTGTCCTTTCTAATGTTATGTGCTCCATGTAGTGGACTTCTTCAGAGAATTCAAATCCAAAGCTGTGACAATAGCTTCAAAGCCTTAAACTGAAAACTGGAAATAAAACAAGTTAGTAGGGACAGGGAGAGGGAAAAGGAGAAAAGCTTCTGTAATGAACTGCTTATGACAGAAATGAAATTACTATTTGAAAGTATTTTTATTATGCTGACTCAACTTACTAATGGCTCACTCAATCAAAAATTATTTCAGTACATTCATGCCTTCTACCTTCAGTGGTCATACCAAACAGTTGGTACAACTCTCAGGTACAGCTCTCAGGCTACTTTTTTATGTCAGCTGTGACGACTCATCTATTCAGAACACCACCATGAAAAAAAAAAAAAAAAAGCCACATTAAGATACCACTGTTTATGCAGAGCTACACAAAGTCCTCAGAATTACTTCTCCTCTTTCTGACTTCTAATATGAGAAGGCCTACCACCTCAGCTGGTGAAAGTAATTGTAGCCACTGAATATTACTTCTAGTGCTCTACATTAGGGAAGATGGAAGCGAAACATTATTTTTTTGACAAAATGTTTTATTCTGAATGCCAAAATAGTGAGAGATTGAGAAATTACGTGATGGATCCAGAGACATCAAACACTCAGTACAGAATAAAGTTTCTGTTTTAAGGGAGAGATACCACAGACACACATATGTGTTCAGCTTTACGTATTCAAATAGTTCTTAAAAAGTGATTGGTTCAACTGTGTTTTGATAAGACTGAAACACATAGTACAGACTATGACAGTCTAGAGACAGTTTTTCCATAAGAGGAATCCTGAACTGTCCGAAAGCTCTAAAAGATATTGCTTTATTATGCTGGAGTTCCTGGAACTTTTGAAAAAGAATGCTAACTCCTCTAGGAAGAAACCTAATTATATAGAAATAGTTAAAAATACATACTCAGAGATCTATTGTTAAGGATCAGCATTAGTTCCCATCTCACCTATTGTTTCATGATATGAAAAATCACATAGGCATTTTTTGAGGTCTTTTTGATGCCTTTTGAATCCTAACAAATGATACTGGGATTTTAAAAATTTTATTTAAACCTGAAATAATTTGCTTTTCACTCGAGTTCATTCCAAAATATTGCTACTACAGCCAGAATTTTAAATGCAGGGTGATAAATGAGAGTACCTGGGGGTCTGTTGGGTGTTTCCTTTGTTGCTGCATTGGATATGGTGTGTCTTGGATCAGCCTTAAAAAGAGCTCGGTTTATGAGGCGATTAAGAGATTTGCTTCATTTTGATTTTTAATCTGGAGTGCACAAAATTGATCTGTAATGAAAATTGTTACCTTCCTATTTCTAGAACACATTAAGTTTCTGTAACACCTTACAAAGACAATACCCCTTATTTTTCCCCACTGCTGTTAAAAAGTCCATTCATTTGGGCTAGCATAAGCCTTTATTGTATTTCTCCCCTCATCTATCCTTCCGTTAATAAAACCATAGGTGGTAATCCACAGTGTTTGTGTCCCATTTCTGCGTACAATATGTGTGTAACTGTAGTGGTGCAGGGAATAGTCAATGGACATTAACTATGTTAAACAAGAAGCATTGTACCCTCAAGCATGAACCACAGATTCCCACAGAAATTCTCTAAATCAAGTGTTGAGTAGATTTTTGTCTTCCTGGCTATTTTGTTATCTCTGTTGTAAGACCCTTGGTTTTTTGGCGGTTCTGAACAGATATTGTGATAGACACCATGGTAAACAGCTCTCTTATTGTATTTTGTACTAGGATATTGAACATTTTCCTGAGCAAAGTGCAATGTGATGCCAAGTATTTCCATCCCCTGCAGCTTCTTACAAAGGGAACCAGTCCACAGCTTGCTAATAGAGATGGAGGAGCTCTTCCTTGTAAGCTTTCAAAATAATCCATTTTAAAAGACTGTTTCAGCATAATAAATGCTTGGTGACTTGAAATCCCAGTGGGTTTTGAAGAAACAAATACTGTACTGTATATGCCGAATCTGTACAATTTGAGCTTTGCACTTGAAGTACTGTAGACATGTCCTTGCACTGATAATAACGGTCTTTTCAGGTACAAAAGAACTAATTTATAGTTACAAATAAGAAACCAGAATTAGCTGTGATTTAATACCTTTTTATATATAGCATGCTTTCTACCTTTGTTATAACTGGAAATATCAAACATATCCATTCCATAGATACAGATATATGATATGCATAGGAGGAAAAAGAAACATGACTTAAAGAAACATTATGTTTGTATCAAGCTTATGGTGTTTAAGTATTGAAACCGTGGTTGAAGTTTAATGGCTCTGTGTGCGGCTCTGATTTTTTTTCCTCTCTCTTTGTTAGGTTAATTCAGCTTCAATAACAAGCCTTTTCTGTCCTGCTACCAAATACCTCCAAATGTACAGCAAGGGAAACTGGCATTTCAAATTAAGGGAAACAGTGAACCAAAACAAGAACACAATAAAAGAAAGAGCAGGGTGATACATGTAAATGATGTACTCACTGGGAACTAACAGCGGTAGCTTGCAGTGAAGGGATTTAGCTCTCTGTTAATTCAACTGATAGGGAGACAGGCATATTTGGGAAGAGGCTTGGCCAGGTTCCTTAAGCTCACAAAAGCTTTAGTGGTTACATCATCGGGGGGGCTTTTGGATTTCTTAAAAACTTGTTACTGTAGTTAGTCTGGTAAAAAGAGAAATCTTTCACTTTTATGTGATGGAGATACCCTATCTTCATTGGAATTAATCTTTTAATAACATCATCTATCAGTTGAAGCCACTTGAAGTATTTTCCTTTTAGCAGAATTAAGAGAAAAACTTCCCTTCTGTTATTCTGCTAGCAGTGGTTTTGTACAGTTCCTTTAGGAGTCCAGCAGCACAGATTTAGGGTACAAAGTCTGACCAAGGGGGATGTATTTGTTGGCCTGCTTACTGTATGCGACTTTCTTCTGCATAGTAACTGCTTATGGTACCATACTGGAGAGGGATTAAGATGTTTTATATTCTGTGTGTGCATTGGAGAGGATGTGTTTTACCTAATCTTGTTTAGCCACCATGCAGACAGCTTTGAGGATTTTTTTTATCCTAGTATCCTTTAAAACCTGCAGATCTTTGGAAAGGGAAGGTATTTCCATTTCTTTCGTTTGCTTTTCAAAAGTGCAGAGCTTGGCCTTTATCTTGAGGAGCAAAGAAGAAAATACTAAGCATGGCGCTCCTGCCTACAGGCTTGGTACTTGTTAAATGTTTTGGGAAATTAGATATAGGTGGGAAAGACTGAACTGCTCTCAGAAATTTGTCTTCATTTTTCGTATGAAAGAAAAATATGTTCTCAAGTTCTTTGATGCTAATTGGATAAAATATAGGTCTACAGATCCAGTGTCCTCAAAAGTATAGCAGATGTTCGTTGCTTTGTCTTCAAACAGCCACGTCTGGCTTCTTTTTCAAAGCAATGTCTTCATGTCGAAGGACTGACTGCTGCTTTTTTGACTGGGTGCTGTGTGCATGCAGAGGTAGAAAGAGGGGGAAGGAAGAAAGCAAAATGATCACCTGAAATGATGGGATTACTTTTGAAAGAGGAAATCTGTTGCCAAAGCCTGAGATCTTCTAAAAATCTTCAAATGCACCACAACTATTTGAGCAAGGGAAGAATTGCAAGAATGCCCAAAGGGTTTGCAGGCCTTGAGAGATATCAAGGTAGCAAGTTAAAGAACTTGAAAGTTAGGAAGGATGCTGGAGGGCTACAGATGCACTAGGAAAGACAATATGGTTATTAGAAAGCAAAAAGGTAACTAGTTTGTTTCTTGTCTCTGCTATGTTGCTACTACTACAATAGCACTTTTTTTTTATTCTCATACCAGATTTCCACATTTTTAATCCTTCCTTGGGACCTGGTTCTGCACTTTTGCTGTCCTTGTATCCCTCACTAAAGGTGCTGCCACTCTTTGTCTGCGAGAAATGCACCTATATGCATGTGACTTCATATGTTCATAATGGAAATGATAATATTTGTAATTACATTGTGGTAAGGCTGCAGGTCAGTGACCAGGGCTCTAGGTGGAAGGCTAGGGCACTGACCTAATCCGACGTTTGGCTACATGGACAGTATACGAGAAACTACTGGACATGAGAAGGTACTGGACATGATGCATTACAGTGTTAGAAGATAACAGAAGTTACAGACGGCTGGATTTCATGGATTATAGGGAGTTATGTGAGAAAGGGCCAAACCCCAAAGAAAACCAAACTGGAGTATTGGGGACTTTCTGCGTAGTAAAATCTTGCAAGGTCAACGTCCCATCAGCAGGTAACCCCATCAGTAGTACCGGATAGGCCAAGATCACCTAGGTAACCGTATCAGAAATTTGGGTATGGATGTAGCAAAACTGGGATCAACAGGGAAAAGGTAGTTAGGGATGGGTTGTTTGGGGAAGACTGGGGCAGAGAAAGGGAGGTTGAAGAGAAGTGAAGAGGAAGATCAAGAAATAGGAAAAAGGATAATAAAGCGCTATGTAAGTTTCACCCATTCAAGGTGGCCTGTCAGCAAATGTTGAACTCTCTCGGGAAGGTTTATATACTGGCAATACTAAAATAGCAGCTATACGCAACTTGTTATCGAAGAGTCTTTTGGTTTTTAGCAGAATCCTAAACTAAAGCTGCAAAAGTGAGTTAAAGTGAAAGGCCTCACCCCATGTGCATTGTCCCGAAGTTTGTAACTTCTCACGGATTTTCTTTCTGTCTTATCAGATGCAGATTGGAAGCCCAGCTGTTACTCTAGTTTGAGTAAGATTTATTTCATGTGAGTGCAGATGAAACTGTTTGTTTAACAGCTAGCTTATTTCAGGAGAGTTCTCTTACTATGAAGTCATTCACCTCTACCTTTTATCTAAACACTGAAAAATATAAACATTAGAAAAAGATCAAATCAAGAGCCCAAAACCTATTTAATCAGTGAAATCCCAGATAAATTAAGGCTGACATGGTGCCGTGAAGTTACAGCAGGAAAGTTGCAAGAGGAGTCACTGCATGCTAGTGAAACTGTGAAAAACCTATTAAAGGGAAGAACAACGTGAGTGAATGAAGAGGGAAAGGCCCAAGCATCCAAAAAGGAAGATTAACAAGGCAGTAGGAGAAGAAGACTACGATCAAGAAGTCTTTAGCTTCAGAAATGAGGACATAATAAAAAAGAAAGATTAAGTTAGGTCTGGAAATCACACTCTAGGTCAGTAAATCCAGTTCTATGGCATGACAGGCAGTCATGTCCTAAATTCTCTCTCATAACGGGTTTAAGCTCTGTATCTTTTTGTTGAGTTACTGGAGAGACTTTTCACTCTCATGCTAAGTGAGGGTAGTCAAACACTGAAACAGATTGTCCAGAGAGATTGTGGTGTATTTGTCCTTCAAGACATTCAAAACCCAACCAGACAAGGTTCCTGGCAACCTGCTCAAGCTGACCCTGAATTGAGTAGTTGGGTTGGACTGTATGATCTCAAGAGGTCTCTTCCAACCTCAATAGTTCTTTGATTAAAATTTGTTATGCTTTTCTTGTTCTCATTACTCCTACCATTCCAGAATCGTACCGACTCAGAGGAGTTGATGGTTTGTGGTTCCTTTGCTCAGATCATTCTGAAGTGTCTACTTTTTTCTGAGGTCTATGGATAGAGATAGAGCAAGAACATCCCACACTAGATTTTGTTTTGATAGGCTAACAAACTAAGCTCTTTTAGCATCCTGTCATACAACGTGCACAACAACAGCTTCATCATTTGTGCCTCTCCTCTCACTTTAATGCCTCTTTCTTACAAACGAGGGACCAAAAATGAATTAATCCCAATTCTCGCAGCTTAATTTACAATATTCCAAATCCTGCTTAAATTCTTTATTGAAATCTAACCAGAAATATTCTATGGCATCTGCTTTGTGGAAAAAAAAAAAAAAAAAAAATATCAAAGAGGGGCATCTAATCAGTTTGGCATAATCTGTATTTGCAATCCCATCTGGCATTTTATCTTATTTATTATTGTATTTAATCTCATATTCTATTTCTTTCTATGTCTTTAATTATTCTTCCTTTCAAATACCATTCTGAAGCCTTTCATACTATTGAGATAGACCAACATGGCTGGACAAGCTACTGTGTTGTGACTGCATCACAAAATTGGATCTAATTATTCCTTCCTGTTTTTTCAATGATTCGTTAAAGAGGATGTCTATCAGCTGTTGTGCCAGGGGCAACACAAGAATTATTTCTTCCGTTCTACACTGGGAAGGTCAAAGTCTTCCAGGATGATGCATACTGAGATTGATGAAATAGTGGCATTAATGACCCCATGGTTCTTATGTTTCCTCAGTGAGTTACCATATGAAGGCATACATATGTTTTTAATGAATTATTGTTAGGGCACAAATTCCTGGTACTTTACCATTATCTCTTAAAGTATGAGAAGGTTTCAGGTGGCATTATGTGAAAACTATTACACTCAGAATAGTTCACGGAATTTAATTGAATTAGCATGAGTGAAAAGTCTCTCCAGTAACTCAGCCTAAAGATATAGCTCATGTTTGTATGAACACAGCCTTCTACAAAGAGCAGATAACCCAGGGATGAGGATTTGGACAGTGCACACATGATTCCTAGGTGCCAACAAGGAAATAAGTTACATAGAAACAATGGCACAATTCACATGAACTCATGGTGGAACAAATCCTAAAAGTATTCCCACCAGAACTATTATAATGTACACTAGCTCAGGGATGCAGTCAATCTGCAAATTGTGGGTCAGCTGTCAGTGATGGCCAAGCTAACACTTCTCTCCACTAACAAGAAGATGAGTTCAAGAAGTAAAGATAGAGGTATGATCCCAGCTCTTAAGAAAAGAAACTCTTTAAACACCTACTTTCCTGATAAGCAAAACAATAAGGTTCTCTTCCTAGGAGACCAAACCAGCCTCAGAAATACATCATGATAATTACAACAAAGGATGACAGAGGAAATGGTGCAGAAATTCAAAGCATATGAAACAGACAATGACTAAGTATGAAAAAGATCAAAATGATTGCTACTGTATGATATTGCGATCACACTCATAAGAAAGAATATTACTGAAAGAAAGCAAAAGCAGGAGAATTTGAACCCAATATGTATGAAGGAAAAAGGTGGTGCAAAGAAAGTTTTTGCAAACTGGTATCCTATATTGCTGCTTAGCACCACTTTCTCCTTAATATTCAGAAATGGGCTGTATGCAATTCCTTTGTCATCCAGAAAGGGCAAGTTAGGTAGGACCTAAGACCTGTAAGAATGAATTAACATAAAAATTATCATTGATTTGACCTTTATTTCTGTAAACTCCCATATGCATTTAAAGTGCTTTTTTTTCCCTTTTTTTCTCCCCCCTAGTTTGAAGGATTTAACCTCATAGAAAAGCGGTGAGTTGAAATGTCCAGGAGAGAGAAATACAAAGTACAGAAGACAAGGAAAAACACTGATTGAAAACCACTGGATTACATGCAGTGTGCTGAGAAACCTCCTTTCAACATCTATATCTCAAATATGGAACAGTCTTCAGGGACATCTACACAAAGGTGAGGAGATTGTAGCTAAGCTTGCCTTGTGCAGAAATCAGCTTTTCTTTTCTTCTTATGTTGTCATAAGATGTTGATACCAAAGGGCTAAACTATTAAGGAAAAAGAAAAGTAGACAGGATGTTGCCCTGCAGAGAGAAAGCAAATACAGAACATAGGTTCTGCCTGATACATACATAAGGAATTTGGGGTCCTGGTGAGAAAGTATACAAAATAGAATATGCCTTTCTAATTATATCTTTTTGAAAATTAATTGTTCAGGAACAGTATTATCTTGGCTCCCATTGTAGCTTGTGGTACCCTGATGGAGGAAGAAAGGAGGTGTAAGCACAGTGCCTTTCTTTCTCACCCACTTACACAGAAGGATGGGTGTAGATAAGGGAATCTGTTGTATCTCCATAAAGATACGCAATAATAAATACCCATTTTCAACACCTCAAGGCTCCGAATCTCCACAGGTCAGCTTGGGAGAACTAAAACTGTCATGTTAAAAGGAGCAATACTATTAAATTCATATATATTGAAATGAAAATCACCTTTCTTCCTGCTGTAAAAACAGCCCTTCCCTGGATCAGCACAGATTTTTGCTCTGGTAGGACAGCAGAAATACATTTAAAATAAAAAGTAATGTCCAAGGAGTGTGAGATTTAGAGAACACTTAGAAGAGCGTTAAGATAGCATATAAATCTGAGACTATGAACTATAAGGAGGAAGAAATGAATCTACCTGAAGAATGGTGAATAGGCCAGGGAAATAGCAGCATTTCTTTAGATCAAAACCAACAGAGGACACTTTGGCTACCCAGGAACAACTCGGTTAGATGATATATGCTGGCAGTGGTGGAAACAGAGATTTAGCTTGTATAAATTGGCTTTGATTCCTCTGAAGTCACTGAAGATAATTGCACATTTAAATCTACTCATGTTTTCCCTCAGTCACAAGTGTGCTGGGAACTAGGGTCTAGGAAAGGAGATGTTACACTGCACACATTTCTGGACTAGCAGGTCTGTCTGACATCCTTCGAGGATGCATGCATCACCACATTCACCAGAGAAACGTAATTATACAATTATGGTTATAAAAATAACATCAGCATTTGTCCTGAGTAGGATAAAACTCTGAAGGATGTTATTCTTACAGACCGCTACGGGGTCCCTGAGTGAATTTCAGTCAAAATCTATGCAATAACATAAAGAGCACAGTAATGTTGCTAGAATTGCCATAAATCCTTTCCATAACAGCTGTCCATTATCCTGTGACAATTTAACCTTTCAGCTACTCACCAATTCAAGAAAAGAAAAAAAAAAGGATATGCTCCAGAAGCTTCAGTGATCAACTGCACTTTCATGGTTTGAGCTACTTCTTGGAGATGATGATATCAAGTTCTGGCTACAGTGGAAAAATAGTTTAATTTGGGTGCTACAGAAGATTATCTTCATTATCATATACATATGACATTATTGTATATCCCTATCATAACATATTGTTCTTTATTGACTGTAAGTCCAGATCAGGGTTAGCTCACTTCAATAGGCCACACAGGAATGTGTTGAGTATGTACTTGTGAGATTATACGGCAGAGAATGAATCTGGCAGAGAAGCACAATTAAGAGTTTAACTTTCATTTTTAATCCACCTTTAAAACATACCAAAGGATTATTTTCAGATTGCTATCTAAATTAATAATAAGAAAGTTGAGAACAGTTCGTCACGAAAATAGTAAAGTAGTAGCGATTCAGTGGATTGCTCATCCTGCTTCTGCAGTCAGTGCTTTGTGGAAGATTTGCTGCACCTTTGTGAAGGTCCAGAAATTCAAATGAGATCAAGCAGATCTTTAGGACAAGGGCTTTAAGCAATGTATCAGAAGGAAAGCTGTTACAATCTATAATTCTGATTTACTAATTTGCTGGCACCTCTTTCCAAAATTATCACCTATTTTTTCAGTTATTTGTTTCAGTGCTAATCAAATGTGATACCTTTTTCTGTAAATGCATTATCCTACACTGAAAAATGTTAACATGGAACTAGTATAATTCTGGGAGAACCTGAGCTTTATATATTTATAAGGTATCTATAACTTCAGTACAACTCAAATGTAGATAACTCAAATATAATCCCAGTTTCTGAATCTTTTTTTCATTATTATTTGCTTGCTGCCATGTCACATTTCTCGGGAGTACATATTTTGCAGAATTATTATTTTGATCTTTTCATTCCGTTACAAAATTTATATGAAATAACAAAATTTTCATACCTGCAACTCAAGAATTTATAGATGTCAAACACTATTTTACAGCTATAAAAGCTAAAAGAATTTTTCACCAAAAAATGTTATCAAATAGTCAGGTCCCAGTTCCATTTCACTCCTCTTGTCTAAGTGTATTTTATGCACATATATACGTAAGAAAAAAAGGGGGTTTTCCATGATTTTTGATTATGCTAGCTAAGAGTTTCTTCTCTGCATTAATTCTGGGTTTGAGGATAATGGAAAGATGTAGAGAAAGAAATAGTCTGTTGCATCAGTTGGTTCTGAGGAAAAATGTTGATAGTAAACCTCACTCTCTTTGTTTCCTCCGTTTGAACTGGTCCTGAAAGCAAGACCAAGATTCAGCTTCAAGGAGGACTTGAAGATTTCAGATGATGCAGTTACCCTTCCAGTAATGTTAATGTTGCTATTTTGATGAGATCTGCAACAGACAGACTTTTCCTTAAAGTATCTCTGGAAACTCTGCCATTCAGGTCCACTGAATCCCTAGGTCAGGCGATGGATTCACGTCTATTCTGTTCAACTCTTATTCTGGATCCACCAGATTCAGACTGTATAGAGTCAGGAGCACTCCCTGGGACAAGAGTTCTCTCATCGTTGCTCCTGACAGCACGTGCTCTTCCAGTGTGTACCTCATTCCCACCTCACCTGAAAAGGTCTAAACCTCTTGGAATACCAAACACAGTGCTGATCACATCCATACTATACTTTTTTTTTGACCACAGAGTAGCCGGTCTCTTTGTCAATAGCTGAGTTCATCCAGTGTGGGAAGTATCTGTTTCACACAGAAGCAGAATCCAGGTGCAAAGCATTCTGCAAGCAGTGTGGATACCAGTGGGACTAAGACTTAGTGCCAAAGACATATACAGCATCCTGGCATTGAAGATGCCCATAAGTAATAAAAAAAGGAGAAGTAATAAAAAAAGGAGCCTTATGTGTCTCCAGCACCCAAGGACTGCCGCTCAAGGGGTGCTTTTGACCTAGTTTGACCCACAATTGAAGCATTTTCTATGCTACGAACAAATGACTGCTAAGACCAGGCCTGGAGACCAGAGATAGGATGAAACGAATATTCAGTGGCATTCCTTTGTCTAAAAGCTTATTAAACCCTCCTTTTTTCTGAAAGCAGGTATTGCACTCAGTGATACACCATTAGTTAGTACAAAAATAGTTTCTTGGCAAATGAAGGTATATTTCCAGGTCTAAAAGTCTAGGATGACCAAAGCTTGCACTTAATCCCACACTTTCACCCTTTCTTCTGTACAACATTGGAGAGTCTGTGTTGCATCGCATGTCATGGAGTTGGGACAGTCCCTGAAAAGTATGACTGTCATTATGTAGCCTCATATGTCTTAAAACTGTCGTTCTGTCCTGGATTTTTAAATAGAGAGGCCAGGAGAAGAGAAGAGAAGAGAAGAGAAGAGAAGAGAAGAGAAGAGAAGAGAAGAGAAGAGAAGAGAAGAGAAGAGAAGAGAAGAGAAGAGATCTCTTTCCATTGGAAGGGACCTGCAATGATCATCTAGTCCAACTGCCTGACCAATTCAGCGCTGACCAAAAGTTAAAGCATGTTGTTAAGGGCATTATCCAAATGTCTCTTAAACACTGACAGGCTTGGGGCATCAACCACCTCTCTAGGAAGCCCGTTCCAATGTTTGACCACCCTCTCGGTAAAGAAATACTTCCTAATGTCCAGTCTAAACCTCCCCTGGTGCAGCACTGAACCATTTCCACGAGTCCTGTCACTGGATACAGTGAACAATCAGTAGAATAGGTGAAGTCTTACCTTTCAGAAAAAGAGAGTGAATGTAGACACATCACTGTGTAGGCAGGCAACATTTAATCCCACCAGAATATTTTATTTCAGAATTTAGAGAGAGAGGAACATATGGTGATACGCAGTAACAGTAATAGATCTTACCATCCCACACTGATTACCTTATTAGCTTGAAACCCATCTAATATGACTCTAAAAGTTTCTCCTTCAGAGCCTGAGTGTCTATGCAGGTAAATGGTTACTGGGTTGTGGTTGTCACAGATGACGTTCCTTTTCGTTCACTTTAAAAATCAGTAATGACTTACAGTTGATGGAGTATCTCTGATTTCTGAATAACAGGGAAATGTATTTCACAGTTGTACCAGTCTTGGCAGAGCATTATTAGCATTTCTTCATGGTTATCTGCAGACAGTAGCTCCTTTAGCCTATTTCAGTTGCAGACCGACAGGTCTGAGATATAAATGCACAGTTAGTGTTATATGGAGAAACTGATTTCTAGAGCCTGAATTGCTTTGGCTTCCCTTGCAAATAATTTTGCATCTTTAATGCTTTATAACATTGAATAAGAGGTGCATATTAACAAAGCTTTTCACAGCTTTTGTTATCCTGGATGGAACTTGCTCAAATTTTGCTTTAAAACATCACAAATCTTCATGTAAACTTATGTCATAACAACTGTAAGTATTACAAAAATATTCAAATCCTCACGTGGTTACTCAGTTTTATTTTAGCGCTTCATCAGGCAAAACTCGCTAGCCTGCACACAGAAATTAAATCAATGGGAAAACTACAGCTGAGATTTGCAGGACTCTTAGGACCGCGCACTCTTCAAAGGACAAATCTGTGACACTGTTGTGTTTTGCCATCTGAAACACTGTATCGTTGCAACCCACTATCAAAATGCTATAATTACATGTCAGCATGCTATGCCGGAGAGTGAGATATAATTATGCTGAGCCATTTCTATCTAAGTTTAGAGGCTTCTCAGCTGTCGGCAGCCCTTGCTCCTTCTGTAGACAAGGCTACTCTAGTGATATTGGATCACTTGAAGCAGGTAGCAGCAGCCTAGAATTTCTAAGACTTGAACAAATTTGTCATCAGTGCACTACTGGGTACATCAGTCTTGCTTTTTTTGGTGTTTTTGGTTGTTTGGGTTTTTTTTTTCAGTAAGTCACTTAGCCAAGGCCAGGTTTGGGAGGATAAGTCTCTCTATTTGGGAAGGCATCTTCCTAAAGTCTTTCTGTCTCCATCTTCACCAGAGAACCTTGAGTGATAAGAAAGAAAAGATGAGGGATCAAGGATCAACCTGAGTGCACTGGGTTCTCCTGCTTCTTAAATAGTTTCTAAGGCAGCGATAGACCAGTCTGTACACACCCTACAGAAATGGGGTCCCGTAACTGTGTTCTCTGACAGTGTTTTTGGTACAAAATGTTGCAGACTACCCATGATGATTTCAGCCTTGCAGTTGCTAAGAATGTTGGACATTCCTAACCATTTTCTGCAAGATAGTAAGCTTTCAGGCCTGCCACTGGGAATGGCACACCAAGTCCGGACTGCTCATCCAAAGCGTTTTTATGCTGGATTCTTTTTTTCTTTCCCTTCCCTTCCCTTCCCTTCCCTTCCCTTCCCTTCCCTTCCCTTCCCTTCCCTTCCCTTCCCTTCCCTTCCCTATGAGGAGCAAGAAGAACGTTTCTGAAGCACATACACTGCAGTGCTTTCAGTTGGTTTACAACATAAAAAGAAAAGTGAAATACTAGAGTAATAGGCAGTTTGGATTTTGAATTATTTAATAATAAGACAATTTATCAGTTAATATGATTATGTATTTTTAAACAAGCTAACATAGCATATTTAAAATATTATATATCCAGCTCTTGTTCTGATAAATACAATTGTAAATAAATAATAAAACCAAATACAGATTTTTAAATTTCTCTAGATGAATCGTATCTAAATGGAACTACTATCTGATATAAATCTGCAGTAACTCCACTAACTGCTTTTACCTTTGAAGAAACTTTGCTTAGGGAGTGAACGTTCAGAGCCTACACTTAACGTGTGCAACTCATGTCTGTAGTTGATACACCTGTAAGACTGGATTCAGAGCTTAAAAGACCCTCCTCTGCTTATGGCTTAAATCATGCACATGGACAAATAAGGATGATCCAACTGTGGTTTTTGTCAAATAGGCCACCTCTATCTTTTGCTTCGTTCACATCCCAAAAGCTCAGCAAGTCCTTAACTTCCTTGTTTAATTGAGGGCTCTGTACCATATGCTCATGAGTCAGTTTCACTCAAAAAAGTGACCAATATTATCTAAATGATAAATGGCTAGAAAGCTCTCAAAGAACACCATTTATCTTTTCAGTTGCTAAGAAGAGCCTTTTCAGACATATTTTTCCAAGATAAACATCTGCACTTTGAAACTTGTTATGCCTATTTCTGTTAAGAGTCTTTTTTGCTATTGTTTACTCCACTGCTTTTATAAATTTTACATAATTAAGTCAAAGATGAGGGTCCCACCATGCAATGACAAGACCAGAAACTTTATTGTTGCATTTAGGCATATAACACAAGGAGATTCCTGTGTAGATTATAATTTATACTCACAGTACCAAATATAGCATTTTCTCTTTTATCCCTTCATTGTTTCATTTAAGTTAAATAACTCTAATTGTATATATAAAATTTTCTTGTATGAGAACAAGTTAATGAAATATACTATAGTCAAATATATATTTTAACTTTTTTTTGAGTTTTAGAATAAGGTTTTTTTTACTGTAGTCAGCTTTACTGGACATTGTACAGTCACCATAATACACCAAAGGCATGCAAATTTTCTGTCCCAGAGATACACAACAGTGTGTGTGTGGGGGGGAAATCAGCATGGAATTTGACATAGATCAGGATTAACTTTTTAAAAAACAAAACAAGTACAAATAAATATGAACCTCTTTTTCTCTTCCTTTTCATATTAGCCAATCCATGCTTCATAATAAACATTGCTTATATAAGACACACTATGCAAATTCCCATGCTCCCCAGAACCGTTTGAGAGAAACAGTGTCCTGTGGCTTTCTTCCCATAAAGCAATTATCAGGCTTTCTGTCCTGTGACATTTGTCTCTCATTCTTTCTAGCTTCTATGCAGTGTTGAATCCTTGAACACTCTTTTCTGTTACTAACACACACCTCCAAATTATCTTGTATGACTACGACCTGAACTATGATGGGGCTTTTGCCAAACTTGGGGGTAGAAGGAGAAGGGGAAGAGGCAAGTAACTGGGGTAAGTAAGGCAGTTACTTGATCCTGAGAACCGCAAGCCCTGTTTTCTGGGAGTGCCATCATTTATTTCACCTACTAATTCAAGCATATCAAGAGACAATCCAAAAACCCTGAACTAATCAGGAGCATCTAAATGCTCTTCTTAAAAATACAATTACTGGCCCAAATGAATCTGAATTAGGTGGCCAAAATGGAGACAACATTTTAAAAAAACATTCTAGTAAAGAAAGAATAAAGCAAAATCATGTAAATCTTACATGATGGTCATGTAAGCTGTTGCAGAGAAGAAAGGTCTGGCCTTTATAAAATATAGTGCTTGAAAATATAAATCTTTTTACTGAAGTGTGTAGATAAAATACCAGATAGCCAAAAAAACAGTCTGTGGATTTGGTAGGAAAAAAGGGACTTTCTTCTTCCACATAACTTTTGCTGAAAATCATCTGGAAATTGAAGAATTCTTTTTCTGTTAAGAATCAGAATACTAATTGCAACTTAAATTTAGAAAGGGAGCAAGAGCCAGAAAAGCATTTCCTGAGAACTTAAAATCTTGGTATTCTGTCAAACACTGTTACTTGAATGTGGTAAGTGCATTTGTTTCAGCAGTCCTGTGGCTCATCTGTTTTAACAAGGTATAGTAGTTTCCTTCTGTGATCTCAGTGGCTTCGAGTTTCCTTTGCAGAAGACAGAGAAAATGTTTCCTATTATCCTTCCATGTGTTCCTGGCCAAAGTGCCAAACTTGCAAAGAGTGCAGAACAACTTTATGTGAGATTTGTACCGTTGTTGACCCTTCCTTCCCTCTCCAGATGAGTACTGAAGAAATGAATCCTTGGCTTTGGGTTTGGTTTTTTTTTCCTCCAAGAAGGCAGCAGTCTCCTGAGCCACTACCATAGGCTTTTTATCTTCACTATGTTAATCTGTATGAAATTTTCTCAGATATCACTGTAGGTCTAACGCCAGTATAATTATCTGTCATCCTACCCTAAGGGTTTTGTGGCATTGGGAAGTTAGTGCACAGCACATCAGGATGTGAAGGCGCAATACACCAAATGCACTGTATGGACTCTCAGTGTGGACTTTGCACAGGAAATACTGGACTTTGAAACGCTGACTATTTTGTACTCTATGAGTGGGTACCCTTGACTACACATTGGTTCCTAAAAGAAACACTAGAAATGGTTCCTGCTGAGCAGCTAAGCAAGGGAGTGGACTTAATGTATCTGAATCTATACCACCTGCAGAAGAGCTCCAGCTGAGCCCTTTGAGTACACCCACCAGATCAGCCCTCAGACCATAACTCAGGTCCCTCCATGCCCAGTACCTCAATCGCCTAATGCAGGACCTAAGCCACCACCTTCAAATCCATTTTGTACATAGGATGATTTGAACCACTGAGGGGAATATTCTATCCCGCGTTCTAATTAGATGAATAGGATAATAATTGACATCGTACATAAGCGGATACCTAGCAGCAGAAACACACAGGAATATGTCTGGCGAGACACAAACGTATCTGTTGGTTGTTCTGAGGGAACACACCAGAATGCTGCAGTGATAAAGGCTGGTTTTAAACGTTTGGGCCAATATACTTGCTTGCATGGAAATCTTATACATCTGTCACCAGGCGTCAGCTCGTGATATCGAAAGACTAACAGAGATGTTTATAAGCTTTTTAATTGCTATTAGCCTCATTGTTCTGATCAAGTCATGCAAAAGCCAAGTACTGATATCATTACTGATTGGTGACAACTTGTTTAAGCATCACACGTTAGCTACTCATTCCGCAGGTCCTCCTTGGGACCCGCTAAGGAAATTTCAGTAAGTTGATGCTGATCACAAATGGCCTATGGTACAGATCAGCAATATTGTGTCTATACAGGAAGCTACAACACCCAGCTCCAGAAGATTTCCCATAAATACAGGAACTACTACCTTGCACAGTGTGAAGTGGGCATCATGCATCTATGAATCTCCCATTCTACAGAGATTCCTGTCACCACTCTGAAATTTGAGGTCATGAAATTTCAACGTAAATGCCTGCTTTTATGAGGCTCTAGCTCTTACGGAATGTTCAGCTAATTTTATTTCCTTTTCACAAAATGAAAACACTACATTTTTTTTCTCCAGTGTTTCGGTATCTCTCTCCTTTTCTGCAGGTAAAGGATGAAGTGAGTTTCTGATAATAAAAAGGGGAGAATTCATCTTCCTAGCTGTCAGTCCTAGGAGACAAAAGAGTGTCGATAAGACCTTCAGTCTTCTCCTATGCCCTGTCCAGTTACAGACTAGCAGGACCTGGTAACCAACAGATGCCGAGGATTAGGAAGTAAACTCTGGCTGCCTACAAGTTTTGAACTTTGCAGCTTCTGCTATGTCAGGGCACTTTTGTGAGGCAGGTGGCAAAGTGAGATTCTAGGTTTTGTCAGCATTTTAGTTGTGGCGAACATTCCCTCTGGACAGGATAGCCTCCAGTGATGCTTGCGGTCTTGCTGGCTTAGGTACATCTTAAAAACTTTAAAAACAGTTTTCAGGGTGTAGGTGAAGAGTCCTTTCTAAAAACTCAGCAGACATTTTGATTTGTCTTGAGATAGCCACTGTAAAACGAAGGCATCCAAGGCTGCAGTCATTTTTTGAAAGTAGACCAAATTTCCATAGAAGCGATCTATTTGTGCTCTGTTGTTTTTGCCATGCATTTCCTTACTTGGTATGTATCAGTATTGTTTTTACAGGATTTTGCTTCAAAACACCCAGCCACAGTGTCTCTGGAAGTCTTCCACTGATAATAGTGATGAAACCACTGAATGATCATGTGGATCACATCCTCAACAAAGAAGACAAGTTTTGTTGCTGTTCATAGACTCTGTTGGAAAGGAAAGTCAAGTAATATTTTTGAAACGGACAAATAAAGTAAGTTAAGTGGCTGCTGATATGTCAGAATGTTGAAAAAAATAGCCATAGCAAAATAGGTATATTATATAAAGTGTTTCACAGCACCAGGTCACTTACACTTGGCCTGATTTAAGTTTTTCCTCCAAACATTCTCATTCATTTTGAGCTTTAATATGCTCATCAGGATTACTTAAGCTAATCTGCTTGATTGCTGCTGTAGCAGCTCTTGGCTTGATGTCTGCTTAGTTTCAGACTTTGTATTCAACAGGCTCTCTTGTTGCCCTAGCAGTATGCTTCACATACAGTACAAGGCAAATGCCAAGGTGCTGCCAGTCACAAGAAACTGATAGAAATGGAAGTGAAGTATTTGGTGGTTTCTTTTTCTGACCACGGGGTGTTGATGGAAAGAAACAAGGCAGGACAATCATGCTGCTTTCACATTTTGCTCAAGTGCCAGGAGGCGGTTCTTTCACAGTCACCGCAATTGTTCCTGTTTAACATGGAAGCCTTAAGCCAGACATAATTAGACTTTTTCTTGACAAATCATTTGTGCAAAGTCTTGACAGGTTGAAAACTGAAACGGTTGTGCCGCATTCTTCAGGGTCTGAAACAGACAGGATTACAAAAAAATGAAAGCAAGTACTGTGAAAGCTATAACTTGCAGAAATATGTGTCTAGCGCGAGTACAAAGTCTATGTCATGTTTGATCAAAACAATTAGACAGAATATTGTCTCATGCTTTCCTGGTGTTATACTACAGTATATTAGTAATATATAAAGGCTGTATATCGCTAGATAAGTCCTGTGCCAAGCAAAGCAAACAAACATACCAAAACATATACTATGCACACATCTGATTGTAGTGCAGAGCAAAGTCAGTGTGTAAGTGTTACATTTTCAGCTTATCTAATGAATGAAAGCTTCTCCTGGTACGATGAGCTATTGCACTGGAAAAATAAGTTGCTTCCAAGTTCACACACCATAATTACTGCTTGGTACTTCATACCTGACTTGTTTTCAACTGGCATTCTAAGATACAGTAAGACCAGCATTGGTTTTGCAGCTGATATACGGTGGTGTACAGCATTTGCACTATCCCAACTGTATTTCCCATAAACTACTATCATCTCCTGTGGATACTTTTAAAACTATACGTGATAGATCACCTTAATTCTTGATTAAGCTTTTTTTTTTTCTTTCCACATGAGCAAATTAAAACTCCATGTAACTGTAATCATATAATGTCAGTACACCAATGGAAATAATCACAGAATCATAGAATCATTTACACTGGAAAAGACTCTTAATGATTTGCTTCATCTAAGGTATTCATATTCTTGTTATGAAGGCTAGTATCGTCAGTAATAAGACTTGCTCAGCATCGCCATGGTGAGATAGCATAGATGCAGAAGGTTTGAAATACTGACAAATTTTGTAATCACTACATAATGAATAAAAACCCCAACAGCTAGTTTGCACTCTTGGTCTACAAACACAATGATTTTCCTCAAAATGCATAATTGTAGCTAGGGTTTAACAGCAGATTTAATGTTATAACGAAGGTTTTCATGAAACCTACTACAGGAAGCTCATGCAGTACATTAGAATGCAAATAACTGAACCAGTGCTTTTCATGACAAGTGTCCTGAGTGCCTGGTGAAACTGTATTAGTGCCTATTCTGTCTAGCCATTTTTCATGTTACTTCACAAAATGCAGCAATTTGTAATGAATTTGTTTGGTGAGCTAGTTCTAAAGTGTCACACAAGAACTTTTCCACTAGCATTTTCCAAGGCATTAACAAGTACTCTGTATAACATAAATGCTGGAAAAATACATTCCACAGTCACAGGTGATCTTTCAGCTTCTCTGTGGATGAACAAAATTCTCTTAGAGGCTGTCAAGTCTTAGTGTCATGTTCTGCACAGTCAAACAATAAAAGAAGAGAGCAACTCCTCTTGTAATAAAATAAATCATCAGCCTCAGCTTTCAAGTTGGGCTCAAATTTTGCAATTGTACCATGATGTGGTTCTATTGTACCATCATACGTATGTGCAAGAGCAAAACAATACTGACACAGGAAAACTGGATATATAGCTGTTCAGATGCAAGTCATCTACACCATACAGAGCACATGTGCATTCAAAAGATCTTGAAAGAATATTCTTGCAGAGCTAGAAATGCATGTGGAAATTCACAGCTCCTACAGGTCTTCATGTTCTTTGCTCTTTCACCAACTATATGGTGAGAGGGAGCATCACATCTTTTTTATGGCTTTCCTTAACATACTGTATTAGTAACCATATTTCAGACTTACCTCAGCGATTGATATAATGTCTTGTCCAGTACCGAAAAGGAAGCAAATTCTCTATATCTCAGTTCATCATTCTGTTGTCATGTCCTTTATCAGTTCATTAAGTGGTTAAGGAATTGTACTGATTTGTGCCTGTATACCTTTTATCTCACAGGACTCCGGCTTGCTCTTAAAAATCTGCACTTCTTAAATATAAACTGATCTAATTCTCAGAAGATTGTAATTAGTAATAAAGATGTAGTTAGTAACTCAAGTAAAATTTTATTCTGGCATATATGTTAAGTTTTTTCCTCCTGCAGCTACACAAAGGCAAAATTCCTGCTCATCATGAGTATGGGAGATGTACCATTTCATCTAATGTGCACAGCATTTCCTGAATTTTAGCTTTGGCAGCTTGGAAATGTATCCTTTTAACCGTGGTTTTACCGTAATCTGAAATTGTTTAAGAGACCAAGATAATTTTGCTAAATATTTTACACTCAGAATCTTTAAATCCTTGTAGCTCATTCGGGAGTGCTTTTGTGTGTGGTACAGAAAAAATTAATAAGATGCAGCAAAAGGTAGTAATCAGTGAATTATTTGTGATAATATGTAATTTATTAAAGATTTACTTGCAAACCGCATGTTAAAGAGTGTTAGAACAATCTCTGCTTTATTGTTTTAAGCACTGCTTTTCCCTTTGATTGCATGTAGTAACTTCTCAGCTTCAGATGAGGTCTTATTTTTGCATAACAAATCCCTCCTGTATTTTTACTCTGAACACCTTCTTCTTCTACCTGTACTGCATTTCTGAAGTTCAATCCCATAGAGTTTCACTTCCCACTCTTCTTTCTACTGTTTGTTAGCATGGCTGTTTTTAAACATATTGAATTATGGAAGCAATGAAAGCAAGGGTGCCTATAGGCAGCTCAGTCGTGTGTGTCCATGTGAAAGTTGCCAGCACACTGCCTGGGGGAAAGCAACCTTTCTGCCTTGAGATACCAAGACACGCTGTCAGCATTTTCTAGGAGAAAATGTGTTTCTGTTTTAAGTGTGAGAATGGAAAGAATAAGAAAAAAAAAATAATAATACCGAGCTCTGAGAATAGCATAGGTGTGTGTTTATAAGCAAAGCCCCCAGTAAGTCATTAGATCTCTATCTTTTGAGCCTGTGACAAATACTCCAGCTTTAAAATAACTGAAATATTTTTGTGTCTAATGATTGACACTGTGCCTCAGAGTGTCTGACTGTGTAGGGGGAGGGGTAAAGGTTGTGGGAATGTTCCTTGAAATGAAAGATAAGAGTAAAATCAAAATGGCATTGGCTGGGGTTGCAATTCATAGTCAAATAGTGTCTGTACGTGAAGAGTCACTGGCAATGACACCTCCTTTCTGAAAGACATCCAGTAAATAGGAATAAATAGAATGAATTCTGCGCTGAGACATAGATATCCTCTTGGAAGTTGGTAATAGTTATGAATTTCTTACCAGTCTAGCAAAATCTAAACCCAAATTGCTTGGATCTAATACAAAAATCAATCAGAAAGCTGCAGTGGGCTTGGTGAATATTAGTTTTTTAAATGTAATCCGGTATTATAAATGAGGGAAAAAAATTAAAATCAACCAAAACTCCGCTCCAAAATAGCCAAGCGAATACACATCTGGCCACAGCCATTGCTGGAGACAAAATACTGTTCTGTTCCAGTATGGTCTAGTACCACCAACTGCCGTTACTCTCCGCTGCTGAGCAATGCACCTGTGGATATTTAACACCAGCCCACAAATCCATGGGCTACATCCCCAGTCATGTGGTGCTCAGTCTTCCACAGCCGGTGAACTCTGTGTGCTATAAAGCTCCCCTGCCATTAACCCGCTGGCCCTGTGCAAAAACAATACAGCAAGAGAGGAATGATTTTCATTCTTTAGAAAGCTGCCTGAAGTCTCATTTCTGTCTTCTATCACAGCTCACTCTAGGTAGCCTGAACTTGCATTAAAGCTTAGCTGAGAAAAATTGGCTCTCAGTGATATTCATTCATTGTATTATCTTTTATTTTTATGAGCCCAGTGCTAAAGAAAGTCTCCCTTTCATGTAAAATGATGATATGGTAAATGTGAATGGAGAAGGCTGGAAACAGACAGCAAGAGTGAAAAAGAGTAAAGGAAATTCTGTTGTTTGAAATACAGCCCCGCAATGGGTATATTTAAGCCCAGTGTTGCGCGAAGACTCGTCTAATTCTCCTCATACGTAAGCTTAGGAAAATAAAGACATAAATGAATAAGAAGTTGTTATTTATAGACTACAGTCAGAAGGAGAAGGAAAATTTTCAAAAGCAACGTGAACACCTTTGTAAATACACACAAAATATCCTGAAATGAACTGGGACAACAGGAACAAATTTCTGTTGATTCTAATGGATTTGGGATTAGGCCCTAAACAACAAACTGGAGTGAGTACTTCATAAAAAACACCCCAGGAGCATGAAACCCCATGTTCGTCCGTGAGGAAAACCAGCCAATGGAGCAATCAGCTCTGGGCTTGCTGGTGTACAGCACCACACATCAGTGCTGATCGCAGTGCTGGTACGTACTGGGTAGTGGGTATCGCAAGGTATCCGCAGTGCAAGCTGGTGTGAATGGCAAGGCAGCATAATGTACTACCCAAGAATAACGGGGACCTGTTGGGAGATACGAGTGTATTTGCTGTAAGGAGAGCATTCAGTTTCTGATAAAAACACAAAAGCAACCATCTCAAATCCAATTCATTGAAAAGACTGAGTGAACAAATTGACTTTGCGCCATGCCGTGACTATCTACTGACTTGAGCTTCATTGGAGCAAATTCATTTTATTAAAAATTTTGTTCTACAGGCAATAGAAATGTAAACAGAGGATCTTATCAACATGAGTGTCCCAACACTGCTACAGTACATGAAGAAGGCAGGGAAAGATGCCACTTATGAGACTACAGATGAAAAGCCAAAACCGTGAATTATGTCTGGAAAACAAAAAAATTTTCAGAGGTCTGGGACAGTATGTTGTGACTAATATCACTCCACAGCCAAGCACCCACATGACAGCCCAGCTATTTCAAGCAGTCTTAGTGTAGAATACATTTGATAATTCAATCTGCAAGTTACAACAGCAATGTCTGGGTGATAAAAAAAAAGATATATACTGTGATTCACAGAGATCTGTACTGTCTTCTAACAGAAACAAGCAGCCCAGCCGTAACTCAGAGAAAGATCTTTTCTGAAAGAAGAAAGCCTTTTCTAGCAAAGAGAGTAGAAAAGTTTATGGGAAGAAAGCATCTTTAGAAGCAGAAGAAAGTCTACCTAGTAAAAATGATGGTGTTTTATTTTCCATTTATATGAGGAAACCTTTTCATAAATAAAATGTGTACTAAGTGTGAATGCTCTCTTGTGGCAGTGAGTCATACTCGTGTCTTGCACGCAATACTGAAGTGATTAATTTCTACTAATTTAAAATTTAAAATCCGAAAGGAAGAACGATATGTCTGTGGCCATCTATCACGTGACTATAATCATATATATTTGGGCTCTTTGGGCTCCAGGAGATTGCAGCAGAAGTCTAGTGTCCCAGAACTCCTCTCATTATGATGTGCTGAACAAAGGATGGGAAATCCCTGCTCAACGCATGCAGCAAGAAACACTGCTAGTAGGTATTTGTGGTCCTTCCTCATGCTGCCACCTTATCTGAGCTGGTTCTCTGCCAATTAATTTTCCTCCAACTCGTGACACCAAGTCAAACGTTAGGAAAGCAAATCATACAGCCGTATCGGTGACAGAAAATGAGACAGAGCAGTGTGTCTTCTGTGTATTCAGTGTCCTATAGCTCAACTCTGTCCTCTGTAACAGCTCATACGTCTGACTGCCAGGGAAATAAAATATGAAGATCCCAAGGGCTGCTAATGACAGACAAAAGTTGCCTTCTCATATCTCCTGTAGAAAAATTACTAGCCAAAAGTAGAATTATCTTCTCAACCTCAAGTCTGCAGATATGACAGCAAAATGTTGTGGTTAAAGTAATCAAACAGTGGTTGACTGGCCTAAAATAATTGATACGCATAGTCTATCATTATTCGTCACCAAGCAATTGGGCAAGAGTGAAACCAGTACAGTTTCCAAAGCTCTCTCAGGCCAAAAATATGTTTGGAAGAAATTAACACATCTGTACAAGATGCTCAAATTTTGCTCTAGTTGAATATCTTTAGTAAACGTGATGCTGTTTATTAGCAAGTTAACTTTGGTAACTGGTGACAGTACGGACATCTGTTGATTTGATCAGTAATGACGCAGGAATCACTAATTCTCCAGTGAATGGTTTACACCAGCATCTGTGGATCTTCTCGCATAATCAGCGTGATTAGCCTTTGATGAAAAGCTATATTTCCCCAATCTTTTAGCTGGTGGCTTACACAACCTATATACTGCCTCCTATAAACACTTCAACCTGAAACAATTTCAGGAAAAATATTATTCCCAGGGTAGTAGCTCAGTTTGCATTGCTTCTACCAAACGGTTTTCTGAAAGGCCTCCCCTGAGCTTAAGGCAGTCTGCTTGCAACATTTCAATTGTTTTATTTCTTCTTTTTCCCTTCTTTGTTGTTGCTCTAAATTAAACTCTACTGGAGACTGCAGCATTTCATATTATAACAATGCCTGTCAGGAGTTCTTTACTGTGCATGATAAAATGTAAACTCTTTAATTAGCTTTTTTGTAATAAACACTGGAAACTACTTTAGCATCTTAATCAGTAGAGTTTCAAAGTTATTTTCCTTTTTACTTGCCTCTGCTGCTCTTCTTTGTTTGTTATGCTCTGTTACTCTGTTGAAAGCTATCATTTACAGTATATCCTATTATTAATGAGCAGTGTGTTTGCCTTTGCTATTTTTAACTAAAAACAAATATTTTAATAAAAGTCTCCTAACATCGTATCTCAAGCACTTTGACAGAAAGCATTTGGAAGCACATCACTCACTCTAAGGTGAGTTTGCTGGAAATAAGTTGCTCTAATTTACTTAACCCAACAGTGGCAACGGGATATCATAAAATACCTTAGATATTCCCAAGGCAAGCATTTACAAAGGGGCTGCAAAGTGGACCGCTGACTGCTGAATAGTATCGCACGTGGTTGCCTTACATACAGTTTTGGTAAACTCGTCTATTTTTATTATGAATGAGATTTGGAACACAATTACATCAGTCTTCCATACTAGCACCTGAAGCATTAATACAGTGCTAAATAAGCGGTTCCCAAGCAGCAAAACTCAAATTTTAAAAAGGGTTTGAAAGAGATCACCTCCTAGTTTTCAGTGTCCAGGGTTTTCCGTGGTTTTAATACTTTTATTATTATTATTATTATTTTTATTTCCAGGCTTGAGCAGTAAGAAAAGGAAAGAATGTGAGGCCGTTACAAAGGCTGTGCTTTACACGTAGTTAAGCTGTCTCCAACAATCAGCTGCTTAGCTGCTGAGATCCGTGGGCTGCAGAAAGCCACGGTGGGAGCCATCCACCTCGAGATGCTCCTCCAGCAACCTGCTGGGCAGAGAGGAAGCCACAGCTGTGGCTCTGGCCTGCAGCTGCCTCTGAGACTACTATGGCAGGGTCTGCTCAGTCCTTTTCCTGTGCTGTCTGAATGCCTGCGGAGCAGGAGAAAGCTGGGGTTGAGTAACAGCTTCTCTTCCCCTCCATGGCTTACCGAGAGAGGTCAAAAATGGTGATGTCAAAGTCAAAATAATAAGAATAAAATTATTTGGAGTCCCCTCATTTTTGACTTTCTGCTACCCAAAGCAGCTAGGAGAATTACGGCGTTTCTAGGTTTGGGTTTTTTTTTTTCTTAGTTTGGATTTGGGGTTTTTTTTGTTGTTGTTTTGTTGTTGTTGTTTTTAGTCTATAGTGAGTAATATGATTCATTTGGTGCTTCCTGAGGATTCTGATTTAAAGAGCCCAGCTGAGATCAAGTTCTCCGTTATTCAGGCCTTCTGCAACTGATAACTGAAGAATTACAGTTGAGAAAGGATGTTCTTCAGTGCAATGCATGATAGTAAGTTTGCAACTGACAGTGGGAAATGATCCTCACCAAGTTCATCTCATACAGATTAGAGTATCCCTCACTCCTGCAGACCTGGACAGGCTGAAGACTGGGAGATCATATGAGCATGACTCCCTAGATCTGTAGCAGCACCACCGTACCACTTAATCCCCCCAAAGGTTTAATACTGAACCTTTCAGAGTTGTACATTCTTACTGAAGAGATTATTTTATGCATTTGTACCTTGAATATTGTTACGGTAACAAAGGCAGGTTCTTCTACTAAATATCAAAATCTCCTACTTGCTAAGCCTGAAGCATTTTCTTACTAAGGGTTAACCAGTAACCAAAGGTAATTGTATGTGATATAACAAATACCTTAGCAATATATATACCTGTTCAACAAAGGATGATGTTCTACTATGTGGAATTATTTCAGCAGCTCTTTCAGAGCAGTTGCACAAAATTTGATGTATGAGCACACAAAATATTTTTGAGAATATTGTTTCAAATACAGACTTAGAATTACCACAGGTACAAAAATGCCAATGTTTGCTTATAACCTTAGTCCTGCTATCTACTCTATGCACATTATCATACAGTTTTCAATTAGATGTTAACATCACAATTATTTGTTTCTATAAAAAACCCCTGGTGAAAACCAACAGTCTGCCAAGTGGTCTGCCTTCCATCAAATTCCTTCTTTCCAAAGGGTTGTATTTGTTGGAATACATGCTGGACTAAATAAAAGGTCATCAGAATTCCTCTAGCACAGGCAAAACTCTGTATTTTGCCCCATATCATTCTCCAAATTGTTTTGGCTGAAACTGTCCAAAATAATTCAGTGTGAAGCAAATATTTGTATGGATACTTTCAGTCTGAATAGATATAGTCAGCAAACTTAAAGATACCTAGTGGCTGGAAGACTTTTCTCTCAGCCTATATTAATAAGCAGTGATACACTTCTCCCTCGTATTAGCCAGGACGTGACTGCCAGGAACAAGTAACCGATTCAAAACTTAGGTTTAATTAATGAACATCATCTCATTCAGAACCTTCATACAGAAACCAGGGGAAATGAAACTGAACTTTCTAGTGCTCCATTTTTGCTACTCCCCAAATGAATGTCATAATTTTAGGTTTAGCTATGTTCTGTAGCTTTGCTGAGAGCACTTGCTGTTTTCACTCGTCACTGAGAGCATGTAGCATGCAGGCACTAGACACGCGTTACTTGCACGCATACTTGCCATTCCTAAAATATTCTTTGATGGAAGTTGTGTTTCCTTTTTTCCTGAGGCTTTAACTCTTGTGCTTCAAATTGGCATCCTACTACCTTCAGTTTAGCGTGTCTCCTCCTCCCAGGCATGTTTAGTGTTGGTCCAGACTTTTATATTTTTATGGTTTTAACATCTGCCCCACTTCATGGCATGTCCTCCTTTTTAGCAGGTGTGCCTCCCAAACACAGTGAAGCAACTCATGTAAAAAAAATTCATTTCGGCACTGCCTGTTGCTTCCCATATTCAAGTCCCCTTCACCTTGCTGCATGTCAACACAGCAGGCAGAGCTGGGGATGAAGGAAGCAGACTGGTGTCTCATTTTATTCTAAGCTTTCAGCTGTATGCTGTGGTTTAAGTCTAAGTATAGATCCAGAAAAGTTACTTCTACGTTAGCTTTAGCGTCAACTTGGGAAGATGCACACTGTTATATTCTTCCTCTCTTTCCCTTCTCTCCCAGGAGGAATCTAGGGAGCCATTGTCTCTAGAAACATTGTATTTTTAGAAAAATAATAACCACTTCTAGCCGTGTTATGCTTGAGACCTGGGGAAGAGGACACTGATACCCTGAGATAAAGCGTCACACCTCTTATCATATTTACAGCAACAAGCTCATAACCCCGCCTTCCAGTAGTCTGACTGCCCAAAGGTGACAGAGAGCCATTTTGTGCCAGTAGGGTTTACAGAATGCAGGACACTTCACTTGAATAAATAGTCAGTGTTAAGGATGCAGACTGTGGTTTTATATATTAAGGACTAGAATTTTGTTCTGAGTTTTCTTTTCTCTTAATTTACATCCCTTCTACATGTGAAGTTTAGATTAATAGCAATTGGTTGTGAAATAGCTAGAATCCACATTCATTGTCTCCCAGTTTGCTGCTTCTTGCAGCTTTCAGGATATGCAGCGGTATTTTTAGGGAAGGGACCCTGAGTCAGCAAGAGTTTTGAGGTAGATATTGTTCTTACAGCAAGCACACCAAAAACATCCAATGTAACTCTGAAGTTATAGTTTATTTTAGCTCAGACTAAAACAATGGACCTTTTTAAAGAGACAAGCAAGGCCTGCTTTGTAAGACAATAAAACTAAGAGAATACAAAAATAAATCTTCCCTTGCCCACTCTATCCTTGCTTCTTTCCAGCCTTGCTCTGAATCCAGCAGCTTTCAGGGGCTTCTTGAACCAACACAATGCAATCCTCTCCTGAGAAAAAGGTGGGTTTTTTTTGTTTTGTTGTGGGTTTTTTGGTTGTGTGGTTGTTGGTTTTTTTCTTTTTTTCTGTCCCCTTAAATCTTTGTCCCTGAGCTCCTCAGGAACCACTGCTTCTGCTGCAGGCTCTCTGCTTGTTGGGTTTCTCACACTACCTGCCCCACAGGTTTCATTAAAAGCTTTTCCCAGCTGCAGACGCTCACTTGCTCTCAGGTAAGACACAGTAGGGAGTCCTTTGTCCCAGAGCATTCCCTCCGATTCCTGTGAGTTAGTGAAGACCAGGTAAAAGGCAGCTTGCTCCAGCTGCCAGCCTTTGTGTTTTTTAGAGAATGTAATGCACAGTAAATCACGAACAAACCTGGCACATCACTGCATCTGTTTTTTTCCTCTCCAAATTCCATGCAAAGGGTTCATCTTTACATTATCGTCAGGGGCCTGCTCACAGCAAAGACAAAACTGGCATTACTCATAATGAATTAATGCAAACCTGGAAGAGAAATTAAGTGCTTTCCATTTTCTGTCATTAAAGGATATAAGATAAGGCAGGAGAAGGCCAAAACAAGTGCTTTGGAGGATGTATTATTTTAATAGAGTGAAGCTGTAGACATGACAGAGTGCTCTTGTATCAGAGCTAGAGGGTGTTTTATTTTGCACTGCCATTTCTGGGGTCTAAATTACTCCACTGCCAATGGTTATTTCTAAAGCAATGAGGTTAAAACAATATTTGGTATGATTTCTTGAAGAGTTTGGTCTGACAATGAATTGATTGATGTGCTTAGGCTGTAATAATTGTAAACAGCTATATAGATATAGCTAAAAGAGCGTGGCAAAGTACGGTTCTTATTTGAGAAGGTGCATGTTTTACGGAATATGTTTATGTAGAAATATAAATGCGTGTAAACAGGGAGCACTCTCCTCTTGGTAATTAGAGCTGGGTTGTAGTATTGCCTATTCTGAGCATTTGAAAACCAGAAGTCACACCTCTACACAGTGCCACGGGATAAAAATCAGAACCTATTTTAGGTATTTAAAATGATATATTGTCTTTGGGTTGCTAAACTGAGGTGAAATCTGAAGGTATTGCCTAAATGTGGAAACATGGCGTTAAGGTTTAAAAAGCACCACATTAATAAATGTCAGGCAAGGCAGAATAACAGCACTGTCGCTATGCACCTGGGCAGAAAGGTAAAAGGGCAAGCCCTCACCCAAAGGGCATGGCACAGAAGAAACCTGAGAGCAAGGCTTAACACTATTACTGTGTCAGTACTCATAGGTATAACAAGATCTAAGGCTGGCAGGCTGCTCGCAGCCTAAAGGATTGCAACATTCCCAGAGGAAAGGCAGGAAAGAGGAGAGTGAGATATATTGGATGGGCAGCCCGAGAGAAGAGTTAATCCTAAAGCTTGGCCCTCCCTGAGATTCCTGGGAATGGTGTGACCGTTTTGGTGGTGGTGTGATCAGGCCATTAATAAGTTTTATACTTCCTAAAACCAACTTATCTTGAAAATGCTTGTACTGCTAATCACATTTGACCTAGCTTCTGGAAGGAGTGGAATCGTGTTTGACTCTGGTTACACATTGTAGACAACCTCAAATTAACCTTGCTTTGGGGATGGCTGTACCTTGTGTAGAATAATCACAGTATACCGGTGTATATTGCTTTATAATGTTTGTGTGTATGTGCATTCATACACACGCACATCTGTTGAAAAAGAGCCTATACGTAGGTGGAAAGCTACAATGCGAAGGAAGGGAAAGGTACTTCATATAGTCATCTAATATGACACGTTACATTTACATCACTTTTGAAAACCAAAACTAAACCACCAGGTTATTGTATGGAAATGTCAATGAGCTACTCTGCCTGTGGCTAGTTTGCTAGCATTTTTTCATTATGCAGTCATAACTGCAAGCATACGTGAAACCATAGATGTAACTCCTGATTATTCATATTATCTCAAAGATAAAAACACTGATGCATAGAGCCAACACTTGGCCTCATACGTATAGCTCTAATAGAGGAGAATGTTAACCTCATAGCTCACAATTTAACATATAAAACCAACATCTTAATGCACCGTCCGTCTGAACCCAACCAAACTTCTTGAAATAGACAAGACCTCATGATACATGTTCCCCACACGTTTCTTCTCTCTTTTAACAGAAGTAAAAAGAAAACTGGAACCTGATCAAGAAAAGTCACAATTAAAAAAAAATTAAATAAGAATTATTCTTGGAAAGAATGTCTCATTTTCTTCCTTCCTTTTGGCAGTTTCCTAGGCTGCTGTAGATTGAAGAAAATAGGAATAAGCATCTTTCGACCACAAACAGATGTGCTTGATAAAGAAAATGTCAGCAAAAATACTAAAGCAATGTGTCACAGCAGCTTTCTGACAGATAGAGGGAAAAGGTAAAAAATGTTCTATCATGTCCGACAAGGTGTTCTTTTTGAGATTTAAAGATCACTGTGCAACTTTAAACATGTTTGTCACTTTGGCTCTGACTGGAGCTATCTGGAGCTTCACAAGAACTTTATCAGCTCAGCATAGGGGGGAAGAAAGAAGCCCATTCCCATTTATCTCAGCCAGGTTCCCTTCAAAGCCAACAAATAAATTACAGTGTACATTTGATACAAATTGATTTCTTAACTCAAATAACAATGTTGTCCTCCCAGTCAGGCCATGTGTCACTCATTCGCGAGCCTGAGTGAAAGGCTCAATCTGTCTGCGTGACAGAAATAGGCCTGACGCATCTCACCGAGGAATGCTAATAACCCCGGCCTGGCCCGGGCCTTTGTGGGCAAGCCGTGATAAGGAAAATCAGCCCGTCCTGTCAAACGCCGCGAAGGCCTGATCGCTGTTTGTTCCAACAAGCTGCATAGGCCTCGGAGTCGCCATCCTATTTCATGTGGTAAATGAGAGGAAAATAAGATCCGGCTACCACCGTTAAGATGCTGGTGACTGTGATGAAGCCGAAGTGAAAGGAAACCCCATTGAATATCTTGAACTGATCTTATCAGCTGCTGGAGAAATGAGATATTGGCAGGGGCTGTTGAGTTTCTCACAGCTGAGCAGGTTAATAAGGTTGGGAGGCAGGCCACAGGCTAATTGGATTTGCTTTGGTTTGATAAACAGTGGCAGGCCTATTGCCAGGAAAACATACACAATGTGGCTTTTTTTCTTTGTTTCTTTTTAAGCCATATGAAAAAAAAAAAAAAAAAAAAAAAGCTAAAAGAAAAGATGCCTTTTCTTTTTTTTTGAAGCTAAAGGTGTCTTCCTGAATTCCCAGATGAAGAGGCCAACAAAGTCAAACTGTGAAACAGTAGTTGTTGGGTGTTCTGATTTTAATCAAACACCATTTAACCCGCCTGACCTCGCAAAGTCAGCTCACATCAAAACAGCACAACTGTAAGGGCTAACTAGAAGCAGAAGGAAATAACAACCTATTGAAGCTTTCCGAAGGCTTA
The DNA here is from genome assembly GCF_929443795.1 of Astur gentilis. Classification (NCBI taxonomy): domain Eukaryota; kingdom Metazoa; phylum Chordata; class Aves; order Accipitriformes; family Accipitridae; genus Astur; species Astur gentilis. The sequence continues at coordinate 14,418,569 of NC_064906.1, read as the reverse complement.
AAATATTCGAAAGGAGCCAATTTTTGCAGCCTCATCTCCGGGCAGACACGACCGGAGTGAAACGGGAGGCCCGTGCTGTTCCCAACGCGGGCACACGGGTCGTGCCCATCGGTGTCAGTCAGGGTGCCAGCACCCCTTCAAATTTTTCTCTGGAAAAATTTGATCCCACGATCCTTCAGATCTTGCTGTCACCCCGCTTCTCTCCATGCTGTTATTTGGCAGGAACTGGCCTGTAATTTGCAAGAAGTTGAGGTGCTTTTTGTTTTAAAGCTGCCAAACTCTTCCCTGCAGGGCAAGCAGAAGGCTGCGCTGTTGCCTCCGTGTCGCTGCGCTTTTTGCTGCGAGCTTCCACCCACGCTGCCGAACGAATCCTGCAATGTGTGCCGAAATGCTAACACCTTTGCTCTGCTTGAAAATGTAGTGCTTTGAAAAATTTTTAGCTGTCGAAGGCGCTTTCGAATGCCACCAGTAAAGTCCTCTTGCTACATTCTGCTTCAAGCGGTTTTGGTAGTATTTCCTCCACTGACTTTTCTAAATCTCGGGGGCTTTATTTTCCCTGGCAAGAACTTTGGATTGTCACTGGCAGGGCTGGTGAAAGAAGAAATCACGAAATGAGAGCGGTGCTGCCTTACTCTTTGGTGCAGATACAAATACAGTGCCAGAGCGAAGCAGTGGGGCTTATCTTTATCTACAGCAAAGCAGGAATAGTTCATTTTCTATTGTCTCTAGATGCATTTCAAGCAACTTCTATTCAATTACTCATATTTTTAATATGAGTGTGAGCACATGGGTACATTTTTCGATGTGTAAAATGCCCCATACTGTGACATCTGAACATCAGAATCTTTTCATGAACTTCTGTGGCCTCATCTATAAAAACTGTCAGTGGAACAAATAAACAGTGGGAAAATACATGCCATCCCAGTGGAAAGCTTCTAAGTATCTTAATTTTTTTCGTTTTATTTAGTTTCTTGTGCCTTTATGAAATATATTTGCTCACCATCATATTCAGTGAGTCAGACAAGATGAGGAGCTAAAAGGAAACATTTCCAAGCTTATTCAATATTTTGCTTTTCTTCATTCAGAATGTGGACTTGTTTGTAATTTTTTGAAAGAAAAGATTAATTTCTCTGAGGAAATATTGTTTCTCACTTCAGTAATGGTTCAGGGTCTTGGTTAAAATATTGCCCCAACAAACACTTTCCATTCTTTTCTGCTCCATTCTGTAGAAAAATAATTGTACTATATATGGTTTTATCACTTACATTGATTTGTATTTCATCACTTTAAAACATACATTTACATAGCATCTTTTATCAGATTATCTCAGAATACTATGTCAAAATTAAATATATTGCACATCTCACTTTTGAAGTTCATAGATGAGCAGAGATTTCCTGGCCAACTCTTTCCTGTTTGAAATTATCAAGTTTTTGAAAGCAAAGCTTTTAGGAACATACCAGTTTCAACAAACATCGACTGTGCAGATGGCTTAAAATTTTAGCAAGTTCAGAAGAGCCCTTTTTTGGGGCAGTTTAGATTCCTTTCCTAGATTGGCTACTCCTTCTTATCCCTTGGGACTTTTTGTTCATTTACCAAAACAGAATCAGAATATAACTTGCCTGCTGAAGCTGATCCATTTGTTTAGGAATAAGAATTACCTTTCTAGAAAACAATGCCAGTCCTCACCTGAGAAAAATAGGATGTCGCAGAATGTAAAGCTACCTCTTACATCTGCTAGCTGAATACTGAACCGCTGCCTTACTGAAGACGCATTTCCCTTTCATTCTCTGGTCCACAGAATATCTAATTATTTATAGGAAGTGGAACAGTTTGAACAGAACAGAAAGTAGATTTTTTTCCCAACAAAATGCAGCTAAAATCTGGTCTCCCACATGCTTACCACATGTCATAACTGTCGGACTAGCGGCTTCTCTAGAGCAGAGAAGGTCCAGGCAGTTCAGAACTTACCACGTCCTTTGGCTCTGGAAGAAAAAGTAAAAGAGAGGGAATGATTTGCCAGCAGGAGAGTTTCTCAGATCAAGATAATCAAAGAGATTTTCCTTTTTTCTTTTTTTTTTTTTCTTTTTTTTTTTTTTTTTTTTAGTTTTGGGCCTGGAAACATTTAAGAGAAATTTTGTTTCATGGTAAATAAGAACAAAACCTGTAAATAGTACTGTATCTGAAAAAATGAAACAAAACCCAATCCCTGTATCATGATGGAAATGAAAGCATTCAGGGAAAATAAAGAAAAGAAAATAATTTCAACTAAACTTTGCTTAAATTAAGATTCAGGTTTGTTTTTAGAGAAAGAAAACTCTTTCCTCGCTTTGAGTATGTTTCTGGACACCATCCCACAATACAAAATTGGCTTTGTACTTGCAATGACTTATGCATAATAGTTTCTTCCTTTCACATTTTGAGTGTTTTATTATTTTTGGATGCACATCAATACAGCATGTGGCACATGCATAAGGCAGACTGGGGTAATGGAAGTACATTTTCTGCAGTATAAATACTAGCTAAAACTAAGCTGACAAAACTCCTTTTGCAAAATCCAGGTCCACTACCAGTGAGATTAATAAAACTTGCTCCTTTCAGTAATAATAGGATCAGTCTTCAATGGTTTTCCAGCCTTACATAAAGCTTAAAATAATGTATAAGTCAAAATTGCCTCACTCATCCTAAATTTGCTGTAAGTTGCATTTGGAATCATTAATTGGTCTAGTTTCCAGACATCCCAAAATAGCAATAAACAGATGAATATGGCATAATATCTTTCTAAGATCATGAAAGAGAGCAAATAAAGTACATATGGACTACCGATTTTAAAACTGCATCAAACCCAAGTATGTATTACATAGTAATGTGGCCAAGGAGTGATTTTATTAGTTTGCTATATTTCAGAAGTGAAATAAAGGAATAACTTGCTGACTAATGTTTTCTGTTGAGATTCAAAATTTATGATAAAAGTTTATCTTTTATTCAATTCTAATTTTTTTTCTATAGACAATAGATAAATCAAAACTAATAATAGCAGCTCCAAAGACATCTCATAAAGACTAACATGTGCTTTTACCTTTAATCTCAGTGAGAAGCCCCTTGCCTTTAATGGAAGTATTCACAGTATATAAAATTGAGCAGATGATCACATCTTTAAAAGCTGAGGGCCTAAAGAAACACCTGGTAATTAGTACTGAGTGATACAACATGAATAGAGCTCATAACGGGGCACTGAGGTTTTCTTGGAACATCATTGTACTACTATTTTTGGAAGGAAACAGATGCATCCAGAACTTGGAAAAAGTAACTGCCTCAACGCACAGGCAAGCTATTAATAATTAGCAGGTACTGTGGAACAATCTGACTCAAGAACAGTTTCCCCTCACATGTGGCAAAGATTCTACGTCATTTACTAAATTTCACATCTGGAAAACAAAGAAAGAGAGATACAGAACAGAACCTGAAAATGTTCGTCTTCAAGAATAACCATTACCAAAATGTCTGTGCAGGATTTCGTGACCAACAAAGAGATGAGGCAACTCTGCCTCTCCCCAAAGTGTAAGGCACTTGGTTGTACACTCACTGAAAGGACAGCGCACAGATTTGTACAAAAAGTCAGAAAGCTGATATGAATTTCAAAATACCCATAGTGAGGGCAGCCAATTCGACACCAGATTTTATACAAAAGGAACACATAACAGAGGAAGTGAACGTAACCGGCTTCTACCTCAAATGGAAAGCATAAGAAATTGAAATGGTTGGGTCAGGTCCAAACTAAAACCTTGATCCAATGTCAAAATTCTTCAAGAGGTAGCTTTCAGCTAATATTTATCAAGATTGAAACATCATTTTTCATATCATCCCCTAATATGTTTGTTTTCCCTGATTTGCATAGTAATCAGTCATAAGGTTGTAAACCAAGAGTTCTTTAAGGTTCTTTATAGTTCACTTTTTTTAATTCAAATAATAGATTGAATGACGATCTACCATCAGAATAGTTTCTTGCAAGGTATACAAATATATTAGGAATAAATATCATGAGGAAATGAAGAAAATAACACATAATGTGATAATTAGCACAAATATATTCTTGTATATTAGCATGAATGTATACAAACACATTGCAAATATAATTTGCCACCCAAACTCCTTTTTTTATCCATGCTGACAAATAGGTTAGAGAGAGTTGATAGATTCCAGCCCCTCAGTAACAGAAGATCCACATCTAGACCATTATACACAAATTAATATAGAGTAATCATTTCAATATTATTTTATCAGTTTTCCATAGGAAATTAGAGTTATATAAATGTTTTTTTTCTCTTATTATTTAAATTATTTGGAATATAGAGCAAATAAAGGAAATAACATGATTCTGAGAACCTCAATTTTGCATTCTCAAGTTAAGACAATGTAAATGGCTAACGTGAGGAGAAACCATTGTTTGAAAATCAGATGTTCCAAGCAATGTCATAAATATAGCTAAAAAAAAGTTAAACATTGAGAGACATTTTAGTTTTGGAAAATGTGGTTTTCAGATTCTAGTATAAAGGTATTAATATTACATTACTGTGTTTTATACATCAATATAGGAAATATGCTGACTCATACACATTCCTTTTTCTGTGATCACGTTAGCTTCATTGGCTTATACTATTCTGTGATGAACTAATATAACCAAAGTTTCTCCTTCCAAGTGGTTTCCAACTGATAACCCCCCATTTTACAGCAGTAAATCTCTGTTATGCCAGCTCTGAGTGTCTCCAGGGCTATATCTACTTTAGAAAGTGTAACTGCACAGTAGGAGTGAATCTGTATCACAGAGATTTGGTGCTCAGACCCCACTGTCTACCCAAGACACATGCTGGAAGTTTTAGTTCAGACTTGGCTGGTCTCATCCTATAGAGTGAGCGCTAGTGGCTGGTGTATGATATGTACTGTCCCAGAGCTCAGGCTTCAGTTTAATTTTACCTAAACAGAATGTCATTTATGGCTCCGTAATGAAAACAAATAAATAACTATCAAGGCTACATCTACATTATGTGTCTACATTAGTGAACAGTGTGGACCAGGAGGGGGGATCTGTAGAGTGCAACAGCTGTCACTAAGGACTTGGTGTCCACACATTTCAGGGTGCAGGGTTTTTTTTTAAACTTTGATGTAGATTAGTCTGGTACAGTGAACCCATTTGTGACTGAAGAGCATTGGGTGCATTTCCTGATACTGCAGGAAACATCTTCCAGCTGTTCTCTGAGACACTCATGTTATGAACCACAGCTCAGTAAGTGGGGAAAATCAGGAGACTGACTTCACAAGCTCCCTGCTGCCCTGAAATAAAATGCTAATACAGACACACTCTATTTCTTTCTATACTGTATTCGATTCTTTTTTCTATTGATAGCATCACCATATGTTATGTCAGAAGAATTTTCATCATCGCAGTCTAACTTTTAGCACTGACTTCACTAATGAAAACATTAACAAGCATCTTTGTGCCAGACCACTATTTCCCTTTCCAGGACAGTCTGGGTTACCTGTTAGCCAGTGCATTGCTCATTTTAGGATTTACTTATTATCTCTAACATCTTAATTAATAACTTCTTATTTAGCATTATATCAAATTGTCTCTATGATTCCTAATTAATAAGTTCCTCTCCAGGAGAATATCTGAGCTTCACTTACATGCTAGTTAGATGAGATCTACCACATTTTTCTAGTATACAAAGACAAATATTTCACCAGTGAAAGAAAAATTAGTCTGGAACAACCTGCTTTCTCTTAACGCGTATTTCTTTTTCTCTCATTTTCATTTACCTCCATGTATTATTATACTTTCCTTCAAAATGTGTTCTGATATTTTCTACATTTTTTAGGTCAAGCTGATAGGCCAATTGAATTTCCTTCTCCCTCATTCTTAAAAAAAAAAAAAAAAAGTCTAAAATATTCACTATCCTACATTTATATGTTCCCACTTCCAATTTGGTATACTTAGAAGTCTACTTGACCTTTTGTTTCATATGCAAGTTTTCTTTTTTCCATAATCCTGAATTGATGATTATCAGTTCCTTGTAACTGGAACACATTTAGTCTTTGAGTTTTCCTTAACCTCAGATGTGGAATTTTGATTTCCGTACCTTCATCCCCATTAGCCATTTTGCCTTTGCCCTTCTATTCATCATTATTGTTCTTACTGAAAACCATAGCAATGTATTCATTTAAGGCTTTAAACACCTTTAACACCTCATTCTTACTGCATAGAAGCTTTAGTTTTCTTATGATGTGTCTAAGAAACTTTTCTAACTTTTTAATTTTCTTTTCAAGACCAAAGCACATTCTACTTCTGCCTATTCTCCTCGCCTCCCTGACCTCTAAATTATAGCTTTCTTTATTGATTAATCAATTTTTATGACATTTCTAGACTTACTGGTTGATCCAAGTGTCCTTTCTGAGGTGTGTCTGTAGTTTGGAATCCTTTCTACAAAAAATTCCCTGCTTGAACTGAAGCTTCAGGTATTCTTGCACATTTTTCTTTAGAAAAATTTCAAATCTCTTCCTTACTCAACTCTCTAAGTACTCAGGCAATTTGAGTTCATGAACTAGTTCCATGATTTCTCACTTCACCCTTCTAAAATTATAGACCTCAGTTATGAATCTCTTTTGCTTATCCTTTCTTTTGAATTGAGCTTAATAATACTGTAATCACATATTACCAAAGGGCCATTTGTACAATTAAGTCTTTTGTTACAGACCCATTAATGGTGAAAGATATTAATGTCTTGATTCAATAACTCTCCTATGTAGAAATTTCGCATTCAGAAATGTCTGCACCTTGTGTGTATTAATAGCATTTGGTTTACTTTCTGTATTTTGAGAATGCAAGACTCCTGCGATAAGTTAACACCATCCAGAAACAGTTTCTGTTAGTAAGTCTTCCATTAATGGCATTGCAGAGCTTTCTCCCCAAATCCAAATAAAATCCCAAGCTTCTATAGCAGACCTTTCACAGTCCTCAGTAAAGCTTAATTCTCCAGACTTCCTTAAAGTGAATTTGACTCAATACTAGAATCATTGAATAATTGAGGTTAAAAGGGATCTCAGGAGGTCATCTAACCTCCTGCTCTAAAGATAGCCCCCCCCCCTCCTCCCCAATTTGATGTAGTCTTCCAACTTTGTGAGCAAGTACTCCACTACCTCCTCCAGATCACTGATAAAGATGTGAAAGAGGACATATCCTACAATAGACTGTTGTGGTATCCTTCTTGTTACCATCATCCAGGTAAAATGCAATGCACTAGACGCTACTTTTTGAGCCTTATCGTGTAATCAGTTTTTTACCCAGGTAATTGTCTACCGACTCAAACACTTAGGTCCCAACTTGTGTATAAGAACATTGTGGGATACAGTATCAAAACCCTTGCTAAAGTCGATGTGAATGACATCCAGTGTACTCCTTGTCCACGAATCAGACATTTTATCATAGAAGGCAGTCAGGATGATCAGACGTGATTTATCCTTGATAAACCCATGGTGACTATTCCCAGTCATCTTTCCCTCATTTGTATGCCCAGAAATGTGTTCCAAAAAGACTCGTTCCATGATTTTCCAGCCTGTAGGTTTGACCAACCCTCTCCTTTTTTGTATCTTTTATTTAATTTCAGATTGCTGTGTTAAATTCTTTTGTTGATTACCAATGGACTTAAATTGAAACATGAGAGATTCCAACTGGCTATATGGAAAAAAACTTTTCCATTGTAAGGATAGTTAAACAGGGGAACAGGGAGGATGTGCAATCTGTGGCCTTGGAGACGCAGCTGGATGCAGTCCTGAACAAGCTGGTCTGATCTCATTGCTGACTCTGCTGACCCTCCTGCTGAGCAGGAAGTTGGACTAGATTACCTCTTGAGGTCCCTTCCAACTTCAATTATTTTGTGGTTCTATGGTCATGCCAATGCATATTTAAAGCATGTTCACAGGATCTAAGCCAAGGACACTCAAGAGCCAATAGTCAGTTCTAGGACTGCAAATAATCCCGTAAAACTAGAGATGTTTTGTTATATGGTCAGCTTCCATGTCCTATGTAGAAAAAACTCAACACACTAAACATTTATTTCCATACACTTTCACAGTGACAGTTTGACATCCTCCATCAATAATCATTAGACCACTTACCATAAACTTTTTCATTTTGCTGACTACTGCTCTTATCAGTAGTATTCTTATTCCTTCTGACCATCAATCTATCCTTTAGTGGCCTGTAACAACAGTGGTATTTCAAGTATTAGATTTGCCTTTTTGTGATACAAATTCTTGCGTAAAAATGGAAATTATTTTGTCTCATATTCTGCCCTATGTCTTAATTTAAATAGACAATTGATAGAAGATTCAGTCTCTATTCAGAGACTCTCATGCCAAGTAGTATAGTCTACTTCAGCCACATAAGTTATTTTTTCCAGGAATGCATCTCAGAGCATTCCAAAACTTTCCATAAAGTATGGTTTACTAAAAACTGTTCTTAACCTTTATTATGTTTTCAGACACCACCTGATATACCATTTGTTCAAGAATCTTCTCAAAGTTGACACAACCATTCTTGATCTGTCATGTCTGCAGTGCTGCTTGACCCATCAATCAGAAGAGTTTGGCTTGCTTTCATCGGGATTGCTCTTAGACATAGATATAAAGCTTGCTTCTGACAGACAGCACAGAACTCTGCTCTTTAATTTTTATCAATGAACCTATTGTTTGCATTTAACAAGGGGACAATCCTATCTCTTCTTTCTAATGGTGTGAATCTCCAGCCCTTTCTGAGATACCCTTCTCTCTGTGTACGCATCATCCTGTTCTTTGTTCTCCCTCCCAGTCCATAGTCCTTATGGACTGAGCTCATTATAGTCGTTTTTATTTTCAACTTTTACTAACTTGCTTGCAAGAGGTAATGGAAAACTCAGGAAGAGAGTCGGATAGCAATTCAGTAGTAGTTTTACTAATCTGTGAATAAAAAGCAAATCTGTGTTTTCCACATAACTCCAGCCCTATCCAAAAGGATATCAACTGGCTAAACAGGCCAGTTTTACCATTACATCATTAACACAGACTCTCATTGGATATTCTACTTTAAGGGAAAGTCAGTATTTCCAGAAGGATCTGAAAGCTGCTTTTGTCCGCTAACATCAATTAATTAACATTAATTAGTGTAGCCAGAAGATTCATATTATAGTTTCAAAAGAGGTTCACTGATGCATGTAAATTGGAAAAGGAATGAGAAAAATGCATCAACCAAATTCAGTGTATAATCAACCACAAATATAACAAATTAATATGAGAGAAATAGTAGGATTTAAGTGAAAATTAGTAAGTCATATTTTTATTCAGCCAGTCATTTGTCACACAGTTTTCAGCACTCTACCTCAAAATTCCATGTGATATGATCAAGATACATCAGCTTGCTAAATTCTTTCTAAATTTCAATCCAGACATTTTAGGGTGATAAAATACCTGCTCCATTAGTTGTCCTCCACAGGCTCTAGGCATCCAACCATTCTACCTAAAATACTTCAAGAAGTTAAAAGATCAGAGACTAAAAACCTCCCAGAAACATTTAGAAGCCTGTCTTGAGTAGATTTAACACAAGTTCAAACTATTAAAACTCATAGTCTTCCCAAAGTGAAAGATGGATGAACATCAGGAGATACGGATTTTTGTTTCAATTACACAGCCAAAATTTCAGTTGTTCCAGAATTCCCTTCATACTCCCTGGCTGTGAGTCTCTAACTGATCCAAAGCATTCTAGATAATTCATAATAGTAATGTTAGAGGTGCAGGAGTTCAAAGGTTCACAGAGTCGAAGCCTATTAATGAACAAAAAATTATTTGTATCTTCCTTCTCATCAACTCATGTTCATTTTGGAGGAAAAGCATCAAACTATGGAAGCAAAGTATTTCTTATTTTAATGATACATGCTTCAAATATTGTAAGACATTCCCATAATGCTAGGTTAATACAGTTCAAGACACATGGTCAAATTTGCATACAAACTGTAACTTCTCACATGTCTTTCAGAGCCATATCGTATAAATAGCACTGAGTTTCTGTTTGATTCCGAATCTGTGCTAATATTTGAGATTTTGGGTTGAAGCAGTAACATGATTTGGAAGTGAATTTCCTGAATTTTTTCTGCTAATCGCCTATTAAATCAGTTTTGCGGCCAATTTGGGGATGTGCAAATTAGATTTTTTGAGAAAACAATATCAGAAGCTTCACTCCAAAATCACTCCAAATGCTTGACATGACATTTGATTTATTTAATTAAATTCAGAACCTATGTGTGGACTACTGCACCTGCAGATCCATGATAGGCAGTTATAGTTGTTCTTTCAATAATCTGTAAACTATATGTGTAGTGGAGACTAAATTTATTCAAAACCAATCCACTTGAAAGTAGGTATAAGGGAGATACAGGAGCCTAATCACAATTCCTCTACTCTGTTGACGCACTTCTTTTGCACCAAGTTACTTGGTACAAGTAGACTTGTAGCATAAGTCTAGTTCTCAGTGGAATATCATTCTAAACCAGCTGTAATATTTTAGTGACAACATCTTATGCATCTTGACAAGCATTCACCTGAGATACTCCCAGGTGGCATAAAAGTATGTCCATATTTCTTTAAAATGTTTAAGGAAATAGCTTGGGAAATTGATAGTAATTTATTGGATATTCAGCAAAAGGCTCTTTCACAGTGATAGAAGAACAAGAGCTTGTCCCTCCCTCACAATTCTTCTGGTGGTAGTAAAATTTTCTTTTACTTCCATGACCTTTACCTTCATACCTCTGCAAAAGACTGCGTGATAGTAGTTCCAAAATCAAGTAGGTTCCTCCAGTCTCTCGTACCAAAGAGAAGAAAAGGAGGAATCTCACATAACTATCCAGGGACATACATTTGCAAAAAGAAAATTCTAGCATCATTGAAAAGGGCACTCAAATGAGGCATGAGAGGAACACGTTAAAATGAAAATCTTCCTTTGTAAGTCACCGATCTTTGTTAATTCATTGGTGTCAGGTAAATATTTAGGCAGTTACTTGCCTTCTCATTCATATTGGTTTTTGGGGTTGTAATACAGTGATAAGCTTCATCACTCTCTGTATGGTCTCATCCTATACGGCATTCCTAGTCTGAAATAAGAGGCAAGATCACAGTGTGAAGTTGTGATGTGGCCTCCAGCTAGCTCTACACGAATCAGATATCGTGTCCCAACACAGAATGAGAAAGGCTGTGATTTCTGCAGCTTATAGAACTCCTACAATTCAAGAATCTGTGGCAGTTGTGGATGTTCCTGTATAATCACAATTTCATTTTCTAAATTATTCTGGTTCAAATGGCATAAATCACTGCCTTTCCCCCATCTGACTCTCTGACCCCTTTTCTAAACACTGAAGTTGTCATGAAAGCTTGGAAAATAAGAACAGCATGTTCTATTTGCAATGCCTAACTTTAAGAATCAGACAACAAGCTCCTTATTTGTGTAATTCCAACAATAAGTGATGATGTTCTCCTGAGTTTGCATGCAGCCTGAAATGTTTGCTTGTGAAGAAGCTTAAACTGCTCTATTTGGTGCAGGTGTGCATGTCAATTTTGGGTAACCATTTCTCAAAAAGTATGTCCATATTTCTCGTGAATACATCTTACACCTATTCCAGTATGCTATTCCTTCAGATATTCTCCTACTGCAATGTAACTGCTAACCTAAAAGCTTACCACGGATATTTGCTTCCAAACAGCATCATCTGTGAAATGAGAAACTTCATTCCTGTCATGAAGGAGAAAACATTCAACCTGCTACAGTGAGAAATTAAGTCATTAAATACCATCAGGAGAAAAAAGGATATTGTAGTCCCTGTATTCATTGTACAAAAGCAACTAGACAAAGGAATTATCTGTAGGAATGTATGATAACACAATTCCAGCCAAATTTGTCAGTTTTCATAAAGTGAACTCCACATATTTTGTGAAAGTGAAGAACTTTGGCATTGTTACAAGCAAAGAATGGGGATGAAAGGTATAATTCAGCCTGCAATGCTAATTTCTCAAGTATGAAATGCATTCACATAGACACTCCACTATATTTTTACCCTTGGAAGAAGAAATCACAGGGAATATTTACAAATGAGGAGTAAAAAGTGTAAAATCCTGTTTCTTAGAGTGTGCAGGGATACCATGAATGGGTAAAGTAATGAATATCTATTTTTTTTCTGGGTTTTTTTTTTGGCTTTTTTTCTGTCACCTGGGTATTTGACATATTCTTCTTTAATACACTAATGTGATCTTTATGGATAATCAGTTATCCAGTTCAACTGCCTGTGACCCAAACTAGTAACCTGTGGAAAACATTCACTAACAGCTTACACATTCATTAGCTATTATCAATCAGTACAGTTTTACTTTTTAGCAGGAGTTATGAAAAATGCATGAAGGCAAGACGAACTCTCGTTTGTGGCATTTGTTGTGAAGCCCAGAAGCAGCAGCAACCCGCAACCTATCATGCATAAAAGCAGAAATAACATTTATGAGCCCAGTCATGTAAAGCTTGAATAGTCAGATTCATGAAATTCACTGAGATTTGGATTAAATTTAAACCATTCTATACAGCTCTACTTTTGATTAGAGCTCTGTGTGCAGTGAAAAAAACTCCCATTTGAATGGAACTTATATTTTTAAGAAGTTTGAATGTGCTAGAATTTAAATTGAGCTCCAAGCTTGATCTTGAAATGTACAGTGGGTCAATTTACATTCAGTGTTAAAGGGGGGGGGACGGGGACACAAAAGAGGTAGTGCTCCATCCTTCTAGAATTTTAGGTATGGATCATAGTTTATAAATATAAGGATCAAAACATGACTGACTTTTACTATCTCCATTTATGAAATTATGAACTTGAAGCTTCCAAATGAAGTTTGTAAGCTAAACAATAGAAACTCTATGATGTTCATCATTTTTACTTTTGAAGAAACAACAACAAATCTTTCCTCCTACTGCTTCTCTTTGCTTCGCATTAAAAAAGAATTACACTGTACTTCAAAAAATATTCCAGGCATTTACCTTTTCACTTTTCATTTGTGGTTCATAAAATGTAGCACACATTTAGCAATGACAGAAAAAAATAAGCATTTTGTAGATCAAATCTGCATCACAAACTAGTAGCATTTCATGCTTTGTATGTTTAAATTCTGTATAAGTATCAGCCACTGTGGCTTTCACATATTTTCAGTAGATGCAGAAAAAATCACTGAGGCTTAGAATTTATTTTAATATCTAAATAAATTCTCAGCTCATCATTCAGATGACTTGTGGACTGCAAATAAAGTCATACAATGCATGAAGATGAAGAGATTAAATCACACATCTGGACTTCTGCAATGTATAAATATAAATACATACATACACATATACCCCCCCCCCCCCCCCCCCCATACGGGTAAAGTTCAGATCCAAATGCTTTGATCCAAGCCTAACCTTTGGCTGTGGTTCAGACTAGACCAGAATAGCCTCGTTTCTCTTACCCAGATCTGCAA